>NC_057800.1:22256903-22276584 GCF_018294505.1 Triticum aestivum | reverse complement strand
GGAGGTCCGGGCGGTGTCAGGTGAGGGCGAGGCGGCGGCGAGTGGTCTCCTCCTCGATCCCGATCCAATCGGGAGAGAGGGGGAGGAGATATTTTGCGGGGAGGGAGTGGGGGTGTCGGTGGGTACTGGGGGAGTAAGGGGGGGTTATGGGTGCGGGGTGGGCCGCAGCTGGGCCGGCCTGTGGCCTGCTAGGCCGAAGCCCAGGGGGATGGGGGTCTTCGTTTTTTTATTATTTTCTCTTTTCTTTTACTTATTCTTTTCTGTTCTATTTTAGTTTACACATTATTTTTAGTTTATTAAAATATGACATTAGCTCCCAAAACAACGATTCAACATAACCCACTGCCATAAAAGTTTAATACTTATAACAATTTAGTTTTGAAAATGTTTATTATTTTTAAATCATTTAAACAATTGTATTTGCTACTGTTTTATTCGTTTTAGAGTATTTAAACATTTTATAAAAGTGTGGTTTCTCCACCCTAATTACCTATGCATTATTTGGCTTACTCCGAACATTTTAGTTTTAAGTTTGAAAACTTTTGTTGTTTGCCTGATTTTGAATTTTGAATTTGAATCAGTTTCGAACTAACGCGAGATTAACAACAGTAATCATGGTGACTCAGCATCGTTAACGAGGGACTACTGTAGCGTAACTATCCGGGCGTCACAATTCTCCTCCACTACAAGAAATCTCGTCCCGAGATTTAAGAGGTGGAATAAGGGGGAAACATCCGGTTACGAAATCCTAACGAATCTTCTCGGTCTTGGTTGCTCTTCTCAAAGTGGTCGATCCATAGCGCTGATGTCTTCCTTTCTCTGCTTCAGGTCATCATGATGAACTTGTTGTCCTTCTTTCAGGATCTTCACCGTAATTACAAAAGGGTAAGAAGGGAAAACTCGATATGGATGGATCCTAACAAGATCGAGCATCAGACGGTTAACTCAGGGAAGAAGCATATGTATCTCTCCATTTGAAACTTAAGAAGATATCGAGAGCAAAGTAAGAAGGTACCATGAGAAGCTTCAACGGATAGGCAATCATTCGATGCCTAATCAGAAGGTGAAAGGGTTTTAGGGCAACGAGAATAGGTATTGCGCCTCATACCAGAATAGATCACTAGACAGGTGGTCCGTGAATTACATACGAAGTCAAGCGCGAGGAACAACCTTGGGAACAGGTTGTGTACAGGAGAGTCAGGTTTCGACCTGTGTAACTGTGGGTTATGGACCCACCATGTGGGATAAAAGTAGGAGTGGTGACATCTTGCATGGTCATGATAGCAAGGCATGTCAGAGGCTAGCCTATCAGTTATGTCGGCAACAACATCGATACCAAGGGCGAGGGATGAAGAGAACCATTTTCCTGCTCGTTGAACGAGGCGGACTAATAGGCAAAGTTCTCGTCCATCGGTGGTTACCGGGATGCTATTAACAATGGTAACAGGGTCTTACTGACAGAGTTGTACAACAAGGTGCTTACTAAGCAGGGAATTATCACTGCTCAGTTAAGTCAGATTACAAGGAAGCTTAACAAGACAATGGAAAGGAAAATGTGATTATCAGGTTTAAACGGAAGAATGGAAAGGAAAATGTGGTTTAAACACATATTTCAGGCGTATATCCTTCCCAAGGGCAAGCAGAGCATGATATCCATGACAGGATATAACGTAGAAAACCCTTTAGGTAAAGGGAGATAAATTTCATGACTTTACCCATACAACGGTGTTTAGATAATTGAGCAAGAAACATATAGCATTGGGCTTCAAATGTTCTTTGTTGAAAATTGGAGTACCACAGACAAGCTTCGAGATAGCATTGACATGGTCATTGGGTAAAGATCGAACTTTGGAAACACAAAGGATCCACCAGGAATAATGAAATGCCCTTGATGCGGCTATCTCTCCCACGTGTCGAAGCATGACTTAGAGGCATAACCGCATTGAAAGCAATGTTGCAAGTGAGGTAATCTTCGCAAACCACCCATGTAATATAATAAGGGAAAAGAGATACATAGTTGGCTTACAATCGCCACTTCACACAATTACATGAATAAAGCATTACAACATCCAAATACAATCAAGGTCCGACTACGGAACAAAAATAAAAGAAGAACCCCAAATGCGACAAGGTCCCCGATCGACCCCAACTGGGCTCCACTACTGATCAACTAGAACGAAACAACACAAAGGACAAGATCTTCAAAGGGCTCCTCCTTGAGCTTGGTTGCGTCATCTGCACGGACTCATCGGCACCTGCAAACTGGTTTTGGAAGTATCTATGAGTCACGGGGACTCAGCAATCTCACACCCTCGTGATCAAGACTATTTAAGCTTATAGGAGGGGTAAAAGGTATGAGGTGGAGCTGCAGCAAGCGACTAGCATATATGGTGGCTAAACATATTCGCAAAAGAGAGTGAGAAGAGAAGGCAAAAGCACGGTCGAACAACCAATGATCAAGAAGTGATCCTAGAACAACCTACGTCAAGCAAAACTCCAACACCGTGTTCACTTCCCGGACTCCGCCGGAAAGAGACCATCACGGTTACACACGCGGTTGATGTGTTTTAATTAAAGTCAACTTCAGGTTTTCTACAACCGGACATTGACAAATTCCCATCTATCCATAACCGCGGGCACGGCTTTCGAAAGTTCAAATCCCTGCAGGGGTGTCCCAACTTAGCCCATCACAAGCTCTCACGGTCAACGAAGGATATTCCTTCTAGCGGGAAGACCCGATCAGACTCGGAATCCCGGTTACAAGACATTTCGACAAGGTAAAACTAAACCAGCAACACCGCCCGAATGTGCCGACAAATCCCGATAGGAGCTGCACATATCTCTTTCTCAGGGCACACTCAGATTGTCCAAGGTATGGGTAGGCCAGCCCAGAGTTGCCCCTGGTGGCCACCGACAGCTGACAGGTTGGACCAACACTCAGAGGAGCACTGGCCCGGGGGGTAAAATAATGATGACCCTCAGGAGCGTGACTCCCAAGGGAAAAGAAAAGGCTAGGTGGCAAATGGTAAAACCAATGTTGGGCATTGCTGGAGGAGTTTTACTCAAGGCGAACTGTCAGGGGGTTCCCATAATAGCCCAACCGCGTAAGGAACGCAAAATCCGGGAACATAACACCGATATGACGGAAACTAGGGCGACAAGAGTGGAACAAAACACCAGGCATAAGGCCGAGCCTTCCACCCTTTACCAAGTATATAGATGCATTAATTAAATAAGAAATATTGTGATATCCCAACAAGTAAACATGTTCCAACAAGGAACAATATCTCCATGTTCCAACAAGGAACAAACTTCAATCTTCACCTGCAACTAACAATGCTATAAGAGGGGCTGAGCAAAGCGGTAATATAGCCAAACAACGGTTTGCTAGGACAAGGTGGGTTAGAGGCTTGGTTCAACAATATGGGTGGCATGATAAGCAAGTGGTAGGTATCACAACATAGGCATAGCAAAAGAGCGAGCAACTAGCAAGCAAAGATAGAAGTGATTTTGAGGTATGGTCATCTTGCCTGGAAATCCCGCAAGGAAGAAGAACGAGTCCATGAAGAAGACAAACAGACGTAGACAAATGGGTCCTCACAAACGCGACGTTACCGGAACCAACCCGAAGAAGCAAACACCGGAAAGAAGCACACAACATAGTAAAAAACCATCACATAAGCATGGCACGATGCGCAAACAAGTATGATGCATGTCCAGTTTAATGAGGCATGGCATGGCGAAGTGCAACAAACAACACTACAAATTAAGTGGAGCTCAATATGCAACTTCGTTGCATATTGACGAAACACCACGTGACTTATTTAGTTCGATCTTGTTTATGTACCCAACAATATTAAATGTTGTTAACCATGGCAAGAGGTGAAGCAAAAGTAAACTACACAATCTAAGCAATTTAAATGGGGCCGGAACCATCAAACAACAATTCGGTAAATCCCCATATGCATTAGTAATTTAAAAGCAAACAACAATTTAAACATTTTAATTGTTGTTATTATGATGCGGATGACATGGAAAAGTTTTACGCAATTTTAATTTAAAGTTGACATGGGCATAATATGGAGCATTTGTCATCGTGGCGGAAAGAAAGGGTGCCACGGCGACGATAACGGAAACGGTGCCACGGCAACGTTCCGGTTCCGGTAACTCGATTGAGATATCGATGCAAAGGAGAAGTGTGCGGATGCGTTGAAAAGATGGTGGGGCGCTCCCGGATTCCGGGTGTCCCACGAGTCGATGGCATGGAAGCGAGAGACACTCCGGACACGGTGCAGACAAAGGGGTGCATCTCATACGACACAAGCATTCGTTCTCAGACGATCATCTCAGGGTTATACATTTCAAGCATGCGAAGGGGATGGTTCTCATTCGTAGAGGGAAGTAGACGTTCTCGCGACGGCGGTAGTGGAAGTAGACGTTCTCGCATGCTCTAGGGTCGACGGTAGAGGTTCTCGCGATCTCGGCGACGGTAGTGGAACATGACGATCCAGATAGGGTACTTGGCAACATGCACGTCGTCGGTAGTAGTGCACAATTGTTGTCGGACTTGACGGTTTCGAGGTCTTCGGACGTAGTGGTACATGTTCGTTTTTTGGAGAGGTACATGGCGTTCTTCGGTCACAGGTACTTGGCGTTTTGCTATCCGGGTCTTCGGCGACAGTCGTTGTACAGATGATGTTGGGGTACTTGTCGGTCCGGGTCTTGATGGAGTAGATGTACACGTTTCGTAGATGAACTTGAAGTAACCATGCGGTAGTCGAAATTGGTGGTATCCGAATGGTACTTGGCGAATACCCGTGGTCGAACTTGGTGGCCTTGACGTCCAACACAAAATAGCACAAGGGGCCTCGGGTCACGCGAGGAAGAGGAGCGGCGCAAGGCGGCGCTGGGTGACTGCGGGCATGCCCCAGCGGCCTCGGTCGCCGGTAGCAGAGGGGCGAGGCGAGCAGCAGCCTCCTGCGGACGCGAACGGCAGCGCTGTAGAAGGACAGCGGCAGCAAGGCGCGAAGGAGCTCCTGGACCGGCTGCGGGAGACGATGCACTTGAGGGCGCGGCAATGCAGGGAGCAGCAGCAGCTCCAGGAGCTTGACAGCAGGTGAGGAGGTCGAGGCCAGCACCGGTCGGCGTCGTGGCGTAGCTCGGCTGTGGCAAGGCGAGGGGCGTCCTTGCAGGAGAGGGAGGCGCACGGGAGGAAGAAGGAGATGCCGGCGTCGTTCACTATAGGCGGTGGGGTATCGAGGGTGAGGCGGATGCGCCGGGAGCCGGCAGGGTGGAGCCGAGGAGGAGGTCCGGTGACGGCCGATGTTGTGGCTCCGGCGAGCTCCGGCCAAAATTGGGACGAGTGGTGCGGGGCCTTGTTGGAAGAAGGAGTGGAGGGGCTCGGCGTCAGCGAGAGAGAGGGAGGCGCAGGTGGTTCGGACACGGGAGCGAGAGGTGGGGAGATCGAGCGAATGGAGAGGGAGAGGGAGTCAGGTGTGAGCGATCATCTCCTGGCGGCGCAAGCAGGAAACAAAGGGGGAGAGAGGATCGTCCAGAGGGTGTGGGCTAGGGTTAGGTGTAGGTGGACTGGCTGGGCCTTGGAGGGGCAAATGGGCCTGCGCTGGAGGTTGGGCCGGCCTGTGCTATCTCTCTTCTCTCCCTCTCTCTCTCATATGTCCTTTAACAGAAAAGAATTGGAGAGACAAAAAGAAAGATAGGGATAGGGAAAGAATTAGCGCACGCAAATAATATTCCCGGACTCGCAAAAATGCGCTGGTTCCAAGAAAAATAGGAGAGGCATGATCGCAAGGATTTAATTCAAAATCATTTGAATTTAATTCAAATGGTTTGAACAAGGGCTAGGAATTAGAGGTGTCCAAAAATGTTGAGGTTTTAGGAGGAGCCTCGAGAAAAGAGATGAGAGATATTGGCAAGGTTTGAAGGTCAAAATCGAAGAGGAATAGACATGGGAATTATTTTGCACGTGTGTTACGATGATTCCAAATTAATGAAATATTTATAATAACTCCCTAAATATTAGGAGGATAAAGTTATAAAGAGAAGTCACTCTTCCCTCGATTTAAATGGATCTAAAAATCCACACAAATTATTTAGTTGAGATGCAGAAGATTTATGACATGATGCAATGCACATGATGCAAAGATATGAAATGCATGACACGCAAGCAAATGACAAGGCAACAACAGCGAATAACTGGATGACACCTGGCACATCGGTCTCGGGGTGTCACAACACTCCACCACTACGAGAGGATCTCGTCCCGAGAACTAGAATGGCACCGGAGGGAAAACGGAAGAGAAAGAGAAGAGGTAAAACTAAGTTGCTTCTTTGACAAACGAGTGAAATCAAAGAACCTTGAAAGGTTAAGTCATTTCGAGAAAAGAATACAACGGAGATGAACAAAATTGAAAACACTCCGTTAGGGAAGAGGAACAAGGAAGAACAACTTCAGGCAGCACTCCGATTGAAAAGAAAAGGAATTGAATAATAACTTGATAAGATGAGAAGATACTTGAAGAGATCAACAACAAACAGCCTCCGGAACTATTGAATGAATGGAACAAGAGGTAAGAAAGATCTCAGACAGCACTCTGGTTTAAAAGAGGTGCAAGGCTTGATAAGGCGAAAAGAACTTGAGCAAAACGGCAGAACACTACGGTTAAATGGATAGGCATGAAAAGAACATGATCTTTGACCAAACGAGATGATGGGTGAAAAGAACAACAACACAATACCTCCGGATGAAAGAATCAAAGGTAGATCATCGGAACAAAAGAACGGAGAAGAAAATGACAACTCCTACCACAAATGAACTTGGAAAGCATCCTTAGGAGAGGGGTCGAATGGAGTTGTTGGAAACCCAACAACGAAAAGATAGGCTTGAAGTGGGCTTATGGAAAACATCTCAAACCCAAGAGGTGAAAATTTGCCACTAACGAAAACGATAGATTGGATTGATAACTACAAGGAGATGAGAAACTTATTTCACCGGGAGGATAAAAGAAGAACTAGGGTCATTTATGACCACCCTAAATAGCAACAATCCTTAGGAAATGCTTTAGGTGAAACATGACACAAGATAACTCCAACGAAGAGGTCGATGGATTTAAAATACCTCATTCTTAACAACATGTGAATCATGAAACATGAACTCAAATTATCAAGAATGACATAATACCACCTTCAAAGATTCGGAAGAAAGAATTGCACTCCGGGTAGCAAGATGAAGAATGCTTGAGCTCCTTAGAAAAGAATCTCAATGAACACTTGGAGAAGTGATATAAATCCTTGATGAACCATCATGCATAGCCTCCATGAAGAAACTCTGGTAACAAAAGAATAAAAAGAAAGAGAAATTGAAAACACAAGGTGAATCCTTGCAATGATTTAGATGGATCTCCGTGATAATTAGAGCTTGGAACTCCGGGAAAGAAAAGATAAAGCATCTCGAACTGAGAATATGATATGATGAACCACTCTGGAAAAAGGAATTAATCACTTGGATGGAACAAGAATAAGAATTATGTTATGCGTATCCTTCAACAATTTAATTGCTGACAAGCAACGGATTTGGCATACTACTTATCCTCGTAGAAAGATTAAGATAGATATAGCGCAAACTTGAGAAATGTCTGCAACGAACCACCGGTAGAATTTGAAAAGCACGAATGCATAGATATGATACACAAAGGAAGAAAACTCTTGAACGAACCACCATAAGAATTGAGAAATGAACGAAGAAAAGATAAAGAAACACCAGGAAGAATTATGAAATGAACGAGGATACATGAGGGGATTTAGATACAACTGAAACGAAGAGATCACGAGCCGATTAGAAAATATTGAATGATGCACCGGTAAGATTTGGATAACTAGAGCTGAAAGCTGAGATTGAATATATCTGAGATGATAGGCTCCGGATGGGTGAAAAGAATTCTCACAATCGAAAACAATTATGAGAGGATGGCAACAAGATAGAATCACGAATCTTGAAGAGAATGGAGCAAGATTTAAGAGAAACTCTTCTTCGGTCTTCAAAATCTGAGAATGACGACGAGAAACACCACCAATAATTATTGAGGCACTCTGGAATGAAGAATGGAAAGGTTGAGCCAACGATGAAAAGAATTTGAAAGATCTTGGAGAAAAACATATGACTGATGATGAATCATTCTTACGTCAAACTTTAAAAGAATTTGAGCATAGCTCCAGGAAAATAAGAAGAGTCAGGTAAGATCCTAGGAAAAGACCTGTGGGTTAGGGCCCACTCAAAAGATACACCGTTGAACGATTACTTGAAAAGAGAGATTGCACCGGTTGAATTAAAAGGCTTAAATGATATAACATCCTCAAAAGAGTTTGAATGAAAGCAGAGTGGTAACATGAATCTTCGAAATATCTTGAGCACTCCGGAACAATTGAATAACGAGAAGTGAATGATTAAGAATTGCACCGGCATGAGAATGCATTGAAACGAGGAAAAAGGTATGATCAACAAAACTTGACTTGAATCCACCGGAGAAGAAAAGAACGAAGAACGATGAACTTGAAGCTCCGTTAGAATCCTCATGAGAATCACTGGGTAAGAAACATGAAGGAAAAGAATGGAGAGACTTCTCATGAATAAAAGGATACTTGATTAAGACATGGGATTCCTTGAAGAAAAAGGGTGGGTGGGCGGGAAAACAAAGACAACTTGGAACGGATGAAACGAACACCGTTGATAAAACTGAGATTGAATCTTGCGGATGTTGAAAATGGACGGATCCACTTGAAGAGAAGCACACCGGTTGCAAAGGATTGACATGACAATCTCGATTATCAAGAAGGATTAGTATTCACATAGGAATATGAGAACACCGTTTAGGAAAAGGTATGGAATCAACCTTTGACTTCGAAGCAACTCGAATACCACAACTCAAAACAAAAACAAAGGATTGGCTTGCAGAATAAGCCGGAACAAACATATGATAGAGATTTCGTCCGAAGTTTTCGTGGTGGGGCCTACACGGGCTCGATCGTACAGCACCATCATGTACAAGGTAGTGCACATGACATACGAAGCGTCCCCGAGTCGGCATAGCCAAGGACTCTTTAAGACACAACGAGACCACTGTAAAACCAACCGTGAATAGGCGGACCACTAGACGTCGAACCCCAATTTCATATCATACATCTGTCGGAAAGATATCCTAAGAGCTACTTGAATTCCCACTTATAAACTCCCGAAATTTTCTGGTTATGCAATCAGGTGTTGGGGATACACGGGAAGCATAATATCTCACCCAAAACTAGCAGATCCTACATCCAGCTGTATCCATCCTTCAACACATAACGAAGAAACCTTCGGAAATCATCTACCTCAACCTTCGAAAAGCATCCGTTATACCAGTTATGGCAATACTCCCGAACTCCCACCCCAGTACTGGGTGGCGTCGAGGTTATCTCACCAACAACTGCATAAAAGAGATTTTCGATGTCGGCGAAACTAAACTCAGGTATTCCAGAGCAGCAACGATAAAATTGTGACGACAACACCTCGGAGCTCAACTCCCCGGGACACTGCCACAACCCCTAAATGACAGGAGGCACCAAGAACAATGTTCTCGTCACAAATCGATCGGAACGATTCCAAGATACCCGCGTGATCCTAAATTTTTTTAGTGAAATTTGAGAAGAGAAGAGTCAAAACTCTACGTCAGGATGCCTTACCAGAGCGATGAAGGGACTGGGGAGTAAAAAGAATTCCTAAACTCTCCGATATATATAATTCTTAAATGACTCAAAACATTTTTCTAGACTCAAGAACGGCAGCTAATTCGATCAAGCAGTGGGGGCTCCTAATGTCAGGGAGGGCTCTGATTACCAACTTGAAACGCCCTCGATGCTGCTATATCTCCCACGTGTCGAAGCACGACTTAGAGGCATAACCGCATTGAAAGCAATGTTGCAAGTGAGGTAATCTTCGCAAACAACCCATGCAATATAATAAGGGAAAAGAGATACATAGTTGGCTTACAATCGCCACTTCACACAATTACATGAATAAAGCATTACAACATCCAAATACAATCAAGGTCCGACTATGGAACCAAAATAAAAGAAGAACCCCAAATGCGACAAGGTCCCCGATCGACCCCAACTGGGCTCCACTACTGATCAACTAGAACGAAACAACACAAAGGACAAGATCTTCAAAGGGCTCCTCCTTGAGCTTGGTTGCGTCATCTGCATGGACTCATCGGCACCTGCAAACTGGTTTTGGAAGTATCTGTGAGTCACGGGGACTCAGCAATCTCACACCCTCGTGATCAAGACTATTTAAGCTTATAGGAGGGGTAAAAGGTATGAGGTGGAGCTGCAGCAAGCGACTAGCATATATGGTGGCTAAACATATTCGCAAAAGAGAGCGAGAAGAGAAGGCAAAAGCACGGTCGAACAACCAATGATCAAGAAGTGATCCTAGAACAACCTACGTCAAGCATAACTCCAACACCGTGTTCACTTCCCGGACTCCGCCGGAAAGAGACCATCACGGTTACACACGCGGTTGATGTGTTTTAATTAAGGTCAACTTCAGGTTTTCTGCAACCGAACATTAACAAATTCCCATCTGCCCATAACCATGGGCACGACTTCCGAAAGTTCAAATCCCTGCAGGGGTGTCCCAACTTAGCCCATCACAAGCTCTCACGGTCAACGAAGGATATTCCTTCTAGCGGGAAGAACCGATCACACTCAGAATCCCGGTTACAAGACATTTCGACAAGGTAAAACTAAACCAGCAACACCGCCCGAATGTGCCGACAAATCCCGATAGGAGCTGCACATATCTCTTTCTCAGGGCACACTCAGATTGTCCAAGGTACAGGTAGGCCAGCCCAGAGTTGCCCCTGGTGGCCACCGGCAGCTAACAGGTTGGACCAACACTCAGAGGAGCACTGGCTCGGGGGGGTAATATAATGATGACCCTCAGGAGCGCGACTCCCAAGGGAAAAGAAAAGGCTAGGTGGCAAATGGTAGAACCAATGTTGGGCATTGCTGGAGGATTTTTACTCAAGGCGAACTGTCAGGGGGTTCCCATAATAGCCCAACCGCGTAAGGAACGCAAAATCCGGGAACATAACACTGATATGATGGAAACTAGGGCGGCAAGAGTGGAACAAAACACCAGGCATAAGGCCGAGCCTTCCACCCTTTACCAAGTATATAGATGCATTAATTAAATAAGAAATATTGTGATATCCCAACAAGTAAACATGTTCCAACAAGGAACAATATCTCCATGTTCCAACAAGGAACAAACTTCAATCTTCACCTGCAACTAACAACGCTATAAGAGGGGCTGAGCAAAACGGTAACATAGCCAAACAATGGTTTGCTAGGACAAGGTGGGTTAGAGGCTTGGTTCAACAATATGGGAGGCATGATAAGCAAGTGGTAGGTATCGCAGCATAGGCATAGCAAAAGAGCAAGCAACTAGCAAGCAAATATAGAAGTGATTTCGAGGGTATGGTCATCTTTCCTGGAAATCCCGCAAGGAAGAAGAACGAGTCCATGAAGAAGACAAACGGACGTAGACGAACGGGTCCTCACAAACGCGACGTTACCGGAACCAACCCGAAGAAGCAAACACCGAAAAGAAGCACACAACATAGTAAACAACCATCACATAAGCATGGTACGATGCACAAACACGTATGATGCATGTCCAGTTTAATGAGGCATGGCATGGCAAAGTGCAACAAACAACACTGCAAATTAAGTGGAGCTCAATATGCAACTTTGTTGCATATTGATGAAACACCACGTGACTTATTTAGTTCGATCTTGTTTATGTACCCAACAATATTAAATGTTGTTAACCATGGCAAGAGGTGAAGCAAAAGTAAACTACACAATCTAAGCAATTTAAATGGGGCCGGAACCATCAAACAACAATCCGGTAAATCCCCATATGCATTAGTAATTTAAAAGCAAACAACAATTTAAACATTTTAATTGTTGTTATTATGATGCGGATGACATGGACAAGTTTTATGCAATTTTAATTTAAAGTTGACATGAGCATAATATGGAGCATTTGTCATCGTGTCGGAAAGAAAGGGTGCCACGGCGACGATAACGGAAACGGTGCCACGGCAACATTCCGGTTCCGTTAACTCGATTGAGATACTGATGCAAAGGAGAAGTGTGCGGATGCGTGCAAAAGATGGTGGGGCGCTCCCGGATTCCGGGTGTCCCACGAGTCGATGGCATGGAAGCGAGAGACACTCCGGACACGGTGCAGACAAAGGGGTGCATCTCATGCGACACAAGCATTCGTTCTCGGACGATCGTCTCGGGGTTATACCTTTTAAGCATGCGAAGGGGACGGTTCTTGTTCATAGAGGGAAGTAGACATTCTCGCGATGGTGGTAGTGGAACTAGACGTTCTCGCACGCTCTAGGGTCGACGGTAGAGGTTCTCGCGATCTCGGCGACAGTAGTGGAACATGACGATCCAGATAGCGTACTTGGCAACATGCAAATCGTCGGTAGTTGTGCACAATCGTTGTCGGACTTGACGGTTTCGAGGTCTTCGTACGTAGTGGTACATGTTCGTTTTTCGGAGAGGTACATGGCGTTCTTCGGTCACAGGTACTTGACGTTTTGCTATCCGGGTCTTCGGCGACGGTTGTTGTACACATGACGTTGGGGTACTTGTCGGTCCGGGTCTTGATGGAGTAGATGTACACGTTTCGTAGATAAACTTGGCGTAACCGTGCGGTAGTCGAAATTGGCGGTATCCGAATGGTACTTGGCGAATACCCATGGTCGAACTTGGTGGCCTTGACGTCCAACACAAAATAGCACAAGGGGCCTCGGGTCACGCGAGGAAGAGGAGCGGCGCAAGGCGGCGCTGGGTGACTGCGGGCATGCCCCAGCGGCCTCGGTCGCCGGCAGCAGAGGGGCGAGGCGAGCGGCGGCCTCCTGCGGATGCGGACGGCGACGCTGTAGAAGGACAGTGGCAGCAAGGCGCGAAGGAGCTCCTGGACCGGCTGCGGGAGACGATGCACTTGAGGGCGCGGCGATGCAGGGAGCAGCAGCAGCTCCAGGAGCTTGACAGCAGGTGAGGAGGTCGAGGCCAGCACCGGTCGGCGCCGTGGCGTAGCTCGGCTGCGGCAAGGTGAGGGGCGTCCTTGCAGGAGAGGGAGGCGCACGGGAGGAAGAAGGAGAGGCTGGCGACGTTCACTGTAGTTGGTGGGGTATCGAAGATGAGGCGGAGGCGCCGGGAGCTGGAAGGGTGGAGCCGAGGAGGAGGTCCGATGACGGCTGGTGTTGTGGCTCCAGCAAGCTCCGGCCAAAATTGGGATGAGTGGTGCGGGGCCTTGCTGGAAGAAGGAGTGGAGGGGCTCGGCGTGAGCGAGAGAGAGGGAGGCGCAGGTGGTTCGGACACGGGAGCGAGAGGTGGGGAGATCGAGCGAATGGAGAGGGAGAGGGAGTCGGGTGCGAGCGATCCTCTCCTGGCGGCGCAAGCAGGAAACGGAGGGGGGGAGAGAGGATCGTCCAGAGGGTGTGGGCTAGGGTTAGGTGTAGGTGGGATGGCTGGGCCTTGGAGGGGCAAATGGGCCTGCGCTGGAGGTTGGGCCGGCCTATGCTATCTCTCTTCTCTCTCTCTCTCATATTTCCTTTAACAGAAAAGAATTGGAGAGACAAAAAGAAGAGAGGGATAGGGAAAGAATTAGCACACACAAATAATATTCCTGGACTCGCAAAAATGCGTTGGTTCCAAGAAAAATAGGAGAGGCATGATCGCAAGGATTTAATTCAAAATCATTTGAATTTAATTCAAATGGTTTGAACAAGGGCTAGCAATTAGAGGTGTCCAAAAATGTTGAGGTTTTAGGAGGAGCCTCGAGAAAAGAGATGAGAGATATTGGCAAGGTTTGAAGGTCAAAATCAAAGAGGAATAGACATGGGAATTATTGTGCACGTGTGTTACGATGATTCCAAATTAATGGAATATTTATAATAACTCCCTAAATATTAGGAGGATAAAGTTATAAAGAGAAGTCACTCTTCCCTCGATTTAAATGGATCGAAAAATCCACACAAATTATTTAGTTGGGATGCAAAAGATTTATGACATGATGCAATGCACATGATGCAAAGATATGAAATGCATGACACGCAAGCAAATGACGAGGCAACAACAGCGAATAACTGGACGACACCTGGCACATCGGTCTCGGGGTGTCACAAATAAATTGTAGAATAAGTCTTACAATTTCCTCATGGAAGAATGGTTAACCTTGCTGAAAAGGAATCTATAACAATAGGCCCCCCCGGGCAGGTGTGCTAAGCACGACATCCTGGATAGAATAGATGGTAATACTCCAAGGTAAAGAAGAACACATGTTGGATAGCAAGGAACTCAAGGTATAACACAGAACACGAACAAGTTTGTGTTGGAGGGAAGGCAATAAAGTTGTCGATGATAACACAATTCATCGAGGGCAAGGATGGTATTTCCCATGAAGAATTCAATAGATATCTTGGAAGAGCTCGAAATGTTTATGATGATCACGACACTTTTGTCGAGATATTTTAAGATGTAATCGATCGGCGATGACATCAAGTCAAAGGAATGGTGAAGCAAAAGGTTATTGGAACCAAGGGTATGACACAAACTCAAAACCAAGCTCGCTATTCAAGGTGAAAATATATGATGAGGAAGATCGACGTAAGCTTAGCTCATCGTCGAAAATTATGCTCCGGGAATAAGGACCAGGTAGCACAGTTACAATCAGCACGATAGTGATATAGCCGATCAGGCTAGAAATGACGTGATCAAGTGCAAACTCGTAAGTAAAGAAGATTACTAACAGTTGTTTAATCGTGATGCGGACTCGATTCAGTTATCGGTGTCCTTGAGTGTTTAATGACTCAGAGCCCATGGAAAAATTGGAATCAGTGAGAATGCAGTACCTGATGGAGAACCCATAAGAAATTATGCAGTTCCGTGTTAATCTCGAGATACCAGGGGGTAATACTCGATGACAAATCAAAGTAGAGGTTGGACTGGGTATTACTTCGCATAAGACAAGTGCTTAAACTTGCACGAGAAATGGTATTTAAAGGAGAACATGGTCGGAACCACGATTGCAAAAGGCCAGATCCCAGATATAAGATGAACTTATACCAAAGGAATAACTAATTTAAGAGAAGCTTTAATGATAAGATCTACATCGTGTCCATGGGCATGAACGCAAGGTTCAAGGTCGACTCCCACTTATCCAATGCATACCCTTAAATTCACTTCTCATTTTGGACGAAGTCGTAGTGTTGAAATTTTATCTGGTAATTCACCAGAAGAATATGACTCGTGAAAACTCTCGGGTTTGCACAGATTAGGGAAGGCATTGGTCCAACCCATCGGGTATCTTAGGAACATATACTACAAAGTTCAGAAGTAAATAACTCAAGCTCGCAAGCAGAGCAAGGTTGAGAAAGTAGAGGATACAATTTACCAAAGGCATTATGTATCCGAGGGAAGGCTCACAAAGTTATTGAATATGAAGGACGTTGACGGATAAAATCCATTAAAGGATCTGCCGGTCCATAACAGAGCTGATGTGAGTATCGGCACACAACCAGCGGAAGAAACAATGCGAAGGCATTGGATTATAGAAGCAACTGACTAATTCAAAGCTCACATGTAAAACAATTATGGTTTCCTAATCGAAGGATCACAAGCAAACGCTCTGATTAAGGACGGATAGGTTGAGTAAGCTTAGGGGTAAAATTGACAACAATTTGATTGGTCGAGATCTAGCTCATGTTTAAAATGACGTCTGAGCCGAAAGGATGAATTCTAGGATCTGATTGACGATTGTGAGCATTCGCAATATTTTGAATCAATGGACTCAAAATGATAGTGTCAAAGGCTGCCAATAAGATTACTATACTTATGGGATTAACCATAATGCAAATAAGCAAGAATTTCAAGAGCAATACGCTGCTAAGGATTTACGGAAGATTGAATACTATTTCGAAGACCTTAGTGAAACACATAAACAATCGGGGATGGGAGGATACTCGGTATGTGAGAGGAATTATCCATAGGGGTGTTCATGTGGGTAATGATCTGCAAGGCAGTAGGCACAAAGTATTCTCGGAACAATAGAGAGAATTTTCAGGGTATCTTGTAATAACAAGATCCATGGGATTGAAAAGGCAAGTGTATGTAGTTATCGGCAACGATATAACAGTGGTAGGGAATTGCAAAAGCAATGGGCACAAAGTCTCAAAAGAGTATTGGAGAGTAACTTCGAAATCTTCTGGTGCAGTAGGCGATCATCTGTGATAAGGGGCTCTCCGTGGGAAGTAGTTACGAGAACCTAGAGTCAGATTTAGTAAAATCATTTTAACCCGAATAGAAGACAGATCAGAGTCCCAGAGTAAAGACGAGGAATAAAAGATCCTAATACCACTCGATGGCGACATGGGCCCGTAAGCCACACAGCCATGTTAGTAAAAGTCTAGCAATGACTAGACTCAACTTCGGCCAAGGAGTTGGAAAGGGGGATTCCTATAGGCAGTCGGCTCTGATACCAACTTGTGACGCCCCCAATTCAATCGTACACTAATCATACACGCAAATGTGTACGATCAAGATCAGGGACTCATGGGAAGATACCGCAACACAACTCTACAAATAAAATAAGTCATACAAGCATCATATTACAAGTCAGGGGCCTCGAGGGCTCGAATACAAGCGCTCAATCATAGACGAGTCAGCGGAAGCAACAATATCTGAGTACAGACATAAGTTAAACAAGTTTGCCTTAAGAAGGCTAGCACAAACTGGGATACAGATCGAAAGAGGCGCAGGCCTCCTGCCTGGGATCCTCCTAAACTACTCCTGGTCGCCGTGAGCGGGCTGCACGTAGTAGTAGGCACCTCTCGAGTAGTAGTAGTCGTCATCGACGGTGGCGTCTGGCTCCTGGGCTCCATCGTCTGGTCACAGCAATCGGGTATAGGAAAGGGGAAAAGGGGGAGAAAAGCAACTGTGAGTACTCATCCAAAGTACTCGCAAGCAAGGGGCTACACTACATATGTATGCATTGGTATCAAATGGAATAAGGGTATCATATGTGGACTGAACTGCAGAATGCTGAAATAAGAGGGGGATAGCTAGTCCTTTCGAAGACTACGCTTCTGGTAACCTCCATCTTGCAGCAGGAGAAGAGAGTAGATGGTAAGTTTACCAAGTAACATCGCATAGCATAATCCTTACAGATGATCCTCCCCTCATCGCCCTGTGAGAGAGCGATCACCGGTTGTATCTGGCACTTGGAAGGGTGTGTTTTATTAAGTATCCGGTTCTAGTTGTCATAAGGTCAAGGTACAACTCCAAGTCGTCCTGTTACCGAAGATCACAGCTATTCGAATAGATTAACTTCCCTGCAGGGGTGCACCACATAACCCAACACGCTCGATCCCATTTGGCCGGACACACTTTCCTGGGTCATGCCCGGCCTTGAAAGATCAACACGTCGCAGCCCTACCTAATCACAACAGAGAGGTCAGCACGCCGGTCTAAATCCTATGGCGTAGGGGTCTGGGCCCATCGCCCATTGCACACCTGCACGTTGCGAGGGCGGCCGGAAGCAGAACTAGCCCCTTAATACAAGAGCAGGCTTATGTTCCAATCCGGCGCGCGCTGCTCAGTCGCTGACGTCACGAAGGCTTCGGCTGATACCACGATGTCGAGTGCCCATAACTGTCCCCGCGTAGATGGTTAGTGCGTATAGGCCAGTAGCCAGACTCGGATCAAATACCAAGATCTCGTTAAGCGTGTTATTCTAAAATAACCACAGACGCCGACCAGGGCCAGACCCACCTCTCTCCTAGGTGGTCTCAACCTGCCCTGTCGCTCCACCAAAAAGTAACCATCGGGGGCCTTCGGGAACTCAGGCCCACCTCTACCGGGATGGAGCCACCTGCCCCTTCAGGCCCCAACATCAGAATCACTCGCGGGTACTCCTACGAGCCGACCCGACTTTAATCACCACAAGTATCTTATATTATGTATAAGTATATACCCGTGACCACCTCCCAAGTGATCACGGCCCGATAGTATAGCATGGCAGACAAACAAGAATGTAGGGCCACTGATGGTAAACTAGCATCCTATACTAAGCATTTAGGATTGCAGGTAAGGTATCAACAGCTGGAGCAACAATGACAGACTATGCATCAGAATAGGATTAAAGGAAAGCAGTAACATGCTACACTACTCTAATACAAGCAGTAGAGAGAAGAGTAGGCGGTATCTGGTGATCAAAGGGGGGGCTTGCCTGGTTGCTCTGGCAAGAGAGAGGGGTCGTCAACACCGTAGTCGTACTGGGTAGCAGCGGCGTCGGTCTCGATGTCTAGCGAGAGAAGAGGGGGAAGAAACAATAAATATAATGCAAATAAATGCATGACGATGCATGACATGACAAAGCACGATGCTAGGTGTGCCCTAACGCGGTACGAGGTGGTACCGGTGAAGGGGGAAAACATCCGGGAAATTATCCCCGGTGTTTCGCGTTTTCGGACTGATGAACCGGAGGGGAAAAGTTGCATATTCTCTATGTTAGGGATGCGTGGCGGATGAACGGGTTGCGTATCCCGATTCGTCTCGTCGTTCTGAGCAACTTTCATGCACAAAGTTTTTCCATCCGAGCTACCGTTTATTTTATATTCATTTTAAAAGATTTAAATCATTTTTAGGATTTATTTACTTAATTAAATCAACATTATCCAGAATAGTGTTTGCTGACATCAGCATGACGTCAAGAGTTGACCTGGTCAACCTAACAGGTGGGTCCCACATGTCAGACATTGCTTAGTCTAATTAGGGTTTAATTAACTTAACTAATTGATTAGATTAATTAAACATGACTAATTAGTTTAATTAATTCTTTAATTACTTAATTAATTAATTCATTAATTAATTATTAATTTTATTTATTATTATTATTTATTTATTTATTTTTAATTCCTTTTTTGTAAAAATGTTCTGGGGCTGGGGCCCCCGTGTCATTGGCCCTAGGGGCCATAGAGGGTTCGGGCTAACGGGCGAGGCCGTGGGCGCCCGATGGGCATGCGTGCCGGGCGCGGCGTCGCCCGAGCGAGCGCGCCAGCGAGCAAAGCGGCGGCGGCCGGGCCGGTGCAGGCACGACAATGCGGGCCGCAGCGAGTGGCCAGCGTGGGAAGGTGGAGCGCGGCGAGGGAAACCAGAGCGGGGCGGTGCTGGGTACGCACAGGGAGGGGGCCGTGGATGCGGTGACCGCGGCCGCGAGCGGGGCACGTGCATGGTGAAGGCGAACGGCGCCGGTGGGGGCGCGCGCGATCCATGGTGGGGGCGCGGGGAAAGCAAAGCAGCAGCAGCAGCAGAGAAGCAGCTGCAGCAGCGGGGCGGGGCCAGCGGCGCAGCGGTTCCGCCGGTAGGGACGTGCGGGCGGGCGCACGCAACGGTCGTGGGCGCGGCCGTCGACAGGAGAGAGGAGCGAAGCGAGGCGCGCGCGAGCGCGAGCAGGACGGTGTACGAGCAGCGGGCGCGTGGCTGCGGGCGAGGCTGGGGAGCGGTGCGGCGCGGGAGCATAGAGGCGGCCGTGGCGTGCGCGGCG
>NC_057800.1:22246881-22256567 GCF_018294505.1 Triticum aestivum | reverse complement strand
GGGTTATGGGTGCAGGGTGGCCGCAGCTGGGCCAGCCTGTGGCCTGCTAGGCCGAAGCCCGGGGGATGGGGGTCTTCGTTTTTTTTATTTTCTCTTTTCTTTTACTTATTCTTTTCTGTTCTATTTTAGTTTACACATTATTTTTAGTTTATTAAAATATGACATTAGCTCCCAAAACAACGTTTCAACATAACCCACTGCCATAAAAGTTTAATACTTATAACAATTTAGTTTTGAAAATGTTTATTATTTTTAAATCATTTAAACAATTGTATTTGCTACTGTTTTATTCATTTTAGAGTATTTAAACATTTTATAAAAGTGTGGTTTCTCCACCATAATTACCTATGCATTATTTGGCTCACTCCGAACATTTTAGTTTTAAAGTTTGAAAACTTTTGTTGTTTGCCTGATTTTCAATTTTGAATTTGAATCAGTTTCGAACTAACGCGAGATTAACAATAGTAATCATGGTGACTCAGCATCGTTAACGTGGGACTACTGTAGCGTAACTATCCGGACGTCACAATATATATACAGTCTAACACCCTCCCTCAATCTTAACTATGACCAGAAGTATAAGGTAAGTTAAGATTGCGCCTACAGCCTACAAACTGTGGTTGTGGAAGAGGCTTCGTGAAGATATCAACAAGTTGATCCTTTGACGAGATGAACTTGATACAGAGTAACTTATGTGCAACGCGTTCCCGAACAAAATGATAGTCAACCTCAATGTGCTTCGTCCGAGCATGGAACACCGGATTAGACGAGAGATATGTAGCACCGATGTTATCACACCACAGAACTGGAGGACGGGCTGGAGAGACTCTAAGTTCCCTCAAGAGAGACTGTACCCATATGATCTCAGCAGTCGGATGAGCAACCGCTTTGTACTCAGCCTCAGTACTACTGCGAGACACCGTTGCTTGCTTGTGAGCATTCCAGGCGATCAAGTTAGAACCCAGAAATACCGCATAACCCCCCGTGGATCGCCTGTCATCAGGATTACCAGCCCATTCTGCATCGGAAAAAGCAGAGATCTCACAAGACGGGGCAGGCTGAAGGAGCAAACCATAGGAGGCAGTAAGACAGATGTACCGCAAAATACGCTTCACAGCTGACCAATGAGATGTCCTGGGTGCATGAAGGTACTGACACACATGGTTAACTGCATAGGAGATATCAGGCCTGGTAATAGTAAGATACTGCAGACCACTAACGAGACTGTGATACTCACTAGCATCATCAGGTGAAAGAGATTCTCCATCAAGAGCAGACAACCGATCAGTGGCAGACATCGGAGTGATAGCATGTTTGCATTTCAACATGTCAGCCCGTCGTAACAAATCCATGGAGTATTTCTTCTGAGTGAGGGTCAACCCAGCAGAAGACCGTGAGACCTCCAGACCGAGGAAAAAATGCAGAGCACCTAGGTCCTTGACAGCAAAATCACCACTCAACACAGTCAGAAGACGACCAGCAACAGCATCAGAGGAACTGATGAGAATGATATCATCAACATAAACCAGGAGATACAACGTCACCTCAGGGCGCTGAAGGAGAAACAGCGACGTGTCCGCAGTGAAGGGAGTAAACCCAAGAGCTCGAAGAACAGAGCCGAGACGGGCATGCCATGCACGGGGAGCTTGTTTGAGTCCATACAGTGCCTTAACCAGACGACAGAGATGATGACGACGTGCCAGATCAACAAAACCAGGCGGCTGACGCATATAAACCTCCTCCTCCAGAATTCCATTTAGAAAAGCGTTCTGCACATCGAGCTGACGAAGAAACCATCCTCGAGTGACAGCAAGAGACAGCAGCAAACGTATAGTAGTAGGCTTGATAACGGGACTGAACGTGTCTTAATAATCAAGACCATACCTTTGTTTGAAGCCCTTGGCGACTAGTCGTGCTTTGTAGCGTTCTATAGAACCATCAGCATGTCTCTTGACTTTAAAACCCCACTTGGAATCAATGACGTTGACGCCAGATACTGGAGGAACAAGTTGCCAAGTATCATTTTTTTGTAGAGCCTGAAACTCCTGTTCCATTGTCGCACGCCAATGAGGGATACTGAGCGCAGCCTGAAAGTGACGAGGTTCTGCAGTGGGGTCAGCAGCAGTATGAGCCATGCAAGCAGCAAGCCATGCGACAATATCATCTTTGCGTTCCTTTGGACAAACAATGCCAGATTGACTTCGTGTGCGAGGACGCAAGGTGACAGCAGGCTGTGCTGGCAACACCACAGCGACAGGTGATGGTGATGTAGCCGAGACACCCGACGAGCTCTCACCAGGACTCCCTGGCATCAGAGAAGTAGACGATGATGCGTCGAGCAAAGGCAGCCCACCGGAGGCCGAAGCGAGGTCCGTCAGGGTTGCTGGGCCGGGAGAAACTGCAGCCAGCCCAGTCGGAGTGGCCGCCAGGTCGGGCGAGACCACCACCGGGCCGAATGAGGCGGCTGCTGGCCTAGGCGAGGTGACCGCCAGGCCGGGCGATGCCGGAGTCTGCGGGCCAGGCGAGACCAGCGTCGGGGCGAGCGAGGCCGCTGCTGGCGGGCCGGATAAGCCAGCATCGGGGCGGGTGAGGCCGGCGACCGCTCCCCGGGCGAAGCCAGCGTCGGGGCGGGCGAGGCCGGCGCCCGCTCCCTGGGCGAGGCAGCGGCGGGTTGGCGGATGCTACCCGGTATGCATAGCCCATGCACATGAGAGGCGTCCCGATCGCGAGCATCATCCGACGCTTGTTCCTCAAGGAGCTCAAGGCATGTACCGCATCCAATACCTGCAACATGATTAGAGTGCAACACAGGGGCATATGCAACATCCACAAATTGATCAGGCGAAGGTACACACATGTGCACTGGTGGCGTGAGAGTGGTAGAGTTTGCACTACTAGAAAAACCCCTACTAATGGCGCACCTAGTATGGCTATTAGTGGCGCATCTGTGGTGCGCCATTAATAGCACGCCATTAGTAATTTTTACTAATGGCGCACCACCTGGTGCGCCATTAGTATCTGGTATACTAATGGCGCACCTCGGGTGCTCCATTAGTAAAGGCCAGGGTGCGCCATTAGTATGCCTCCCAGGGGCCATGTATACCCATGTGCTTTGGCATACTAATGGCGCACCACCTCTTGATGCGCCATTAGTAACCGCGGCATACTAATGGCGCACTGCCCAGTGATGCGCCATTAGTATGCACTGTCATACTAATGGCGCACTGTCATGTGATGCGCCATTAGTATGAATATTAGTTTTTTTTTTGTTTTTTTTTGTTTTTTGCACAGGTTACAAAATGTATAGTTTGACAAAATATAGACAGCACACATCAACAACAGATTCATCAAATACAATAGAAGATTAGTCTTTGAATACAATTCATCATATTAGTCTCCGAATACAATTCATCATATTAGTCTCCGAATTGAAAAGACCGAACAAAGATAGAACATTATATTACAAGTCTCGAGACCGCGAGTAGCGAGTCTGTCTTCACATTACAAGTCGATATCGATCATCTAAACTACCATCACATAGAAGAGAGCTGCGGTCATCACGATGAGCATCATCACGATGAGCATCATCACGATGAAACTCATCTTCATCCGGTTCCTCCAACGCTCCCTCCCCTCTCCCGCTAGATAGCGGGCGTATCTAGATTCGGCCTCGGCCCTAGTGGTGTACCCTTTGTAACTGTTACCGCTGAATCGGTGAACCTGTCTCCGACACTCCTCCCAGTCATCGTAGACTCCGGGAACCTTACCCTTGTACACGACATACGTCGGCATTGCTATGCACTAGCCAAACGAAACGTTAGTACCAATTCACAGACAATACATAAGGAATATATAAGTATGCAACAGAACGATCGGAAGAGAAAAGCAAGACATTAATAGCATCGATTACATCTAAGTTGAACGACTCTCGAAACCAAAGAGACATACTACAAGTTCATTAAAGTTTAATTACAACATGAGCCAATCGATGTTTCAGAACTAGACAACTCGACTCAAGGGACCGGAGCGTGGATGAAGCCGCCGTCTATCGTGGGAGTCATGAAAGAACGAGCGTTGTCATCCTGCATTTGTAGCATTGTGTCGATGTCACTGTTGGACGGTTGATCTCTGAGGTAGAACTGCCCCGAGGTACGAAGGACATCTTGATGGATGATTTCCGCAAACTCTGACTGGATGCAAAAGAATTCTTGTCGGAGGTCCGCGTCCTGGATTGCCGACACGCTCGCGGCCCAATCTTTGAGTTTACTCGGTAGCGGAAGTTGATGATGGTCCCGTACGATCGCCCGCATGTGATGGATGGCGTAGTAGGCACCCTTCTGACCGCCAGGCGGCTGCTTGACGCAACAGAACGTCGTATTGTGGGAGAACACGTGCTTGCCGTACTTACGAATAGGCCTGGTGAAGGTGCCTCCAGATTGGGCGTAGCCGGGGAGAACATCATCAAGAACCTTCTTGACATTTGTGTAGTCTACGTTCGACTGACGGTCCGGGTCGAAATACGTGGCCATGGAATATTTGGGGCTTAGGAGGATGAGCGTGCAACGTGTGTCATTGCAGAAAACACGGAATGTTAAAAGAAAAACGATCGAAATGTAAGAATTCATATGTTACGGGCCGGTTGAGGGGAGGACTTACTCGGGAAAGTAAGGCACGAGGAAGTTATCCTTATCTTGGTTTGCCAGAATGACGCCTTCGAGGTAAGAACTCGCGACTTGCCGGTCCCCAGCGCTGCCCAAGATCTTGGCACGCATGTAGAAGGGGTCGACTATCACGATGTCCGGGGTCTTGTCGCGAATGATCCGCATCTCCATACTCAGCGAAAATAGCCGAACGAAGGTGTAGTGCAGCGGATGAAGGTTCAACATAGCGTGGATGTCATCAAAACGCAGGACGATCGTACGCCCGATGGAGTTATCCACAAATCCCTTTCCCTCTGGCACCTTGGCCGCGAAAACCGGGTATGCCACATCCTTCTCTCTGAGACGCCGCTTCTCCAAAGCAAGAACACTGTCATGCAGACTCCGCATAGCACCGGTTGCAGCATTGAGCATATTTGTCGGTAGCATCGCCCTACCCGCCACATGCACCCTCCTCGAGATATCCTGCGGTGAAGGTGGCCCGTCCTGAGCACGGATCGTACTCGGTGCCGGCTGGCTCGCACCCTTCTTAGTCTTTCTTTTGCGTGCCTTCTTCTTCTCCTGTAATGGGACCGAGTTCTGCTCACAGACCGCCTTCTTGAGTGTGTTGGGGCTGATAATATTTCGCACCTCGCCTATCTGAGGCTCGGTGAAGTCGGCAGCTGGAGGCGTCTCCTGAGAGCTGAACGCCAGACGGCGCCTGTTGCAACTTGGCTTCTTCGCGGTACGAGCTAGATCGCACACGTCTTTTGTTGGGTTTGGTTCTTGAGAAGGAGGCCCCATGAAGTCGCCATCGTACCCATGCTCGGCAAAGTACTGATCGACATTGCCAAATGTATCATCGTCGTCGTCGTCGTCGTTCTGATCCTGTGCCATATGCATGTTTGGATCCAGTGGCATAGGGATGTCCGGCACCGTTACGGCGGTCTTGCCATGGGGCCGACTTGGCGCCGGCACGACTGGCGGTGTTGTCTTTGGGGTGGTGTCCCCCGCCCCCAAACGAATCTGGCTCTTCGGCCAAAGCAGGGGCCAGCTCAGGCAGGCGCTGAGGGTCATCACGTCTTCATCGTCGGCCCCGACGGGTCGAATCGGAGGTAACAAGTCGTCGCAGCCTGGCAGCACCCGAACCAGTTGAACCCTAAACAAGTTGGGTGGCATCTGGGTACCGTGGAACAAGGGGTTGCCCGGTTGAACGATTTTGCCCTTGGCGACATCGACCAACTCGTTGTTCACGAAGTGGAGGAGAGTGCACGGAACGTCGACGGCGCCCTGCGAAAACATGTAGGGCGTCAGGGATGCCCAGTCAAAGGCAAGGAGATGAAGTCCTCGGCCGAGAGAGGCTTAATTAGTTACCGTGATGATGGCGTCGAGCTCGGCTAATGTCGAGGCACCGCCAACGGCGGGCGTGCAGTTGACGGAGGGGCCGCTTGCTGAAGAGGTGCCGGCCGGCGTACACCCGGGTGCATTAAGCTCCCGTGCCGGCGTCGGAGACACCAATGCCGCCTCCGCCGGAGGCACCAATGGCCCCGCCATTGCATTATGCGAGTTGCTGGCCGTGAAGCTAGGAATCGGGGGCGGCCCCTGTTGGCCGCCCGCAATCCACGCACTCAACCCCGAGATCAAGGTAGGCACAAGGGCGGTGATCGTCGCTCCGAGTCGTTGTTCCACTTGCTCTTGGACAATCTCCGGAATCCGCGCCACCTGTGCCTTGAGTTCTTGAACCTCTCGCGCCTGGCTTTCCGAGCTGGTCTTTTTCTCCTTCCGCACACCAGCGGTATAGTATGACCCCCATTTTGTCAACAAGCCTTTGCCGGCCACACGACCAGCTGACGTCGGCTTACTGAGCTTATCCTTGTTCTTCATTACATTCAACCCCCTATTTAGAGTGGTGTCCCAAGGGTTGCTCTTAGTCGACTCCGCGCTACTGCTTTCAGTCGCCTGCGGCAGGAATGTGAACCATTTAGAAATTTGGCTTCATTAATTAGAATGCAACCATATGGAGCTAATTACGCGGGGGTGTATTCCTTACCAGAACAAGCTCAAGCGCCCTGGTCTTCGGATCCGTGGTAAGCTCCTTTGTTATCGGGTCCTCCTTGTACCGGGCCCTGACATAGTTCCTAGTCTGCTTGTTACCGCTGTATTTCTCGAAGCGGGGCGGTAGGCCTTGCTCGGCACGGTCCGCGTCCTCCTTGTCCCATATAGGCTCCGCCACTCTGTAACCGCCGGGACCGAGTGTGTGTTCCCCTATGTTCAGCTCCCGCATTTGTTTCCCCCACTCACTTGATTGGGAGCTTGCGGTGCTCGAGCAATTGATCTTGAAGTCGTTGTAGTCATCTTCGGTGATCGAAGGATTTTTCTCCTTGATCTTCTGATAACTCTCACTTTTCTCGATCATTCTCTTCACATTGCTTTTCCAAGTAGACAGGGCTTTGCTCATCTTCATGAGGGCAGCATTGTTCACTTTATTCCCTTTGAGGCTTGTGTTTTCAAATTCAGCGGGGAACTTGTATCGTTCGTGCTGCTTCGTGAAGAGGAGGTTGCGCAAATTCCCTCGGTCAGGATGCCTCAGGTTCTCGGTGTTGATCGAGACGGTGCTCCGGACAATGCACCCGAGCTGAAGCGAGTACCCCTTGACTATTCGTTCGGGCGCCGTTGGATTCCCGTTGGAGTCCACTTCAGTAACTTCCTCCTTGAGGGTGCGGAGCACGATCGGGCGCCGGTCCTTCCGTTGCCTCTTCGGTTGGCTGCCATCTGTGCGTGCGCCACCATCATCAGTGGTGGCATCCTCAGCGGCACCATCAGTGGTGGCATCAGTGTGGTCATCCTCGGCGGCACCATCCGTGGTCTCAGGATCGGTGGGGAAGGCGGCGGCCTCATACAAGTGAGGTTGTTCCTCCATCTCCTGGGACAGCTCCCAGAATGCCTTGCCGCCCGAACCCCCGGCCTCATCGTTGTGGGCCATGTTTCTCTCTAAATAGAAACAAAGTTTGGTCAAAAAGTTGGTTATTGTCAAGGAACAAGATCATGGTCTCATCATTTAGGGTTTGTCGACACCGAGGCATCCTAAAATCTAAGCTTTTATCATTGAGGGTTTTTCGACGCCAAGGCACCCTAAAAGCCTAACCTTTCATCATTTCGGTTTTTATCGACACCGAGGCACCCTAAAAGCCATGCATTAGTCACAAGTACGCCGGGGCACTTGATCCTACTTAATTAACTACTAAGATACCCCGGCCCATGCATTAGTCACAAGTACCCCATATGTCCTATTTTTAGCAAAGACATGCTAAAATTCACGGAAAATTTCAGCATGACCTTTACTAAAAATAGGACATATGGAGTACCCGAATTTGCCGGAACGGAAGTTAATCGACATTCCGGCAAACTCAAGGGCCTCTCGGGGTACCTGCAAAATCATTATCCCAGGTGGACATGGATGCAATGTCACATGTCACATGGATCCCACACCCACAGGAGCTGGTGAAGCTTCATGTGTATTTCACGAAAACCAGCCTGACTAAAGAGCTTTATGTAGAAAACAAATCACTCCACCAGCTCACACATGATCATCCCTCTAAGCAATTACTCAAAATGGGCACTAGCAGCAAAATGAACATTTTACAATCTGAACTTTTTTTTCTCATCTATGTGCTCATTTAACTTTGATCCAAATAGTATCAAAGTTCTTAGCAAGTAAGTAATACATGTCTGCTTGGCTAATTAGCAAGTAAGTAACTCTTACATTATCAAAGCTTGCCAGTTTCTGAAATCAATTACTGACAGGGAATAGCACAGGCACACAACAAACCTGTAACTTAATGATGGTTATTAGGGAAGACAGGAAATGAGGATGGACAGAACCATATGTTTGGGAAATGCAAATAGAAGTAGTGCTATGAGAGTAATTTTTTTTCAATTTCCATTGATGTTTCAAATTAGATCGGTGCACATGTGGCTGCAATTTCTATTGGTCATCCAAGATGGGTGTTCATAGTAAAGTACTATATAGTGGCACTAACATAACCAAGGATTGCTTTAAAAAAAACATAACCAAGAATCACCTTCCACGTGGCTTCTTCTCTTTAGCCTGGCTTCCTTCTACAAAGTGAGCAAATACTTCTGTCTGCTGCAGTAGGTACTTCAGTCGCCCTTTCCCTTCTTGTTCTGTGATCAAAACCACGATGAGAATGCAATACACACCAAAGAATATCATATACAAGAATTGCAGAAATTAAACAAGGTCAGACCCACACTATCTATTCTTTCTTCATGGCAGAATATCATATACAAGCACGAATTTTGTTCACATTTATATAGCAACAAATATTTATACACTCATATAGCAGCACTAAGTATATTGCACTTAGAAGAAGATTTGCTTTTACATCCCACCCAACTTAACAATCTAGTAGAGTTGTGATTTATTAATATTGTCTTTCCTTTGCAGGTTCATGTCAAGTCGATCGAGGATTTCGCGCAGCTGGCTTGTTTCGATGAGAACCAAGACAAGCAGCAGCCCACCAAAGCTTCTTCTACCCAGCAGCAAACACAACAAGAAGAAGTGCGGAACAATGTGATTCTAGTGCTAGTTACTACTGCTGCTGCTGGAAAGGGTGATGATTTGAATCTGATCAAAAGAGGAGGCTTCAAAGTAGAAGGTTGTTTCTGTCATGTTGAGGATTCAAGGAACCTGCCCTAGTGGTATCGTCTTGTTGTACAATTGTCCTTGCTACTGTAAATGGAAGGATCATCTATGCTTTCTCCAACACCCGGAGAAAAGCCACTACTTTGTTGCTAATGTCCTTGTCTCTATGAAAAGAGTAGGAGCATCATGTTTGGGGTCTGCGTAGTCAATTTTGAGAATCACTGTTGTGTCGAAGGTGGAGACGTTTCACTGAAATTTGGACAGTGGAAGGAAAGAACCATTGGAATTGGTGGAATCTGCAGATATGTTCTGTTACACTACATCATGTTAAAAGGGATGAGAAAAGTGACCACAATATTTCCTGTCATTACAAAAATAGAACT
>NC_057800.1:22244586-22245108 GCF_018294505.1 Triticum aestivum | reverse complement strand
GAGGGAAGGCGAGGAGAGGGCGAGGGAGGGAGAGGGCGAGGGCGAGCGCGAGGGGGAGGGTCAGGGCAGCGGCGGCGGCGGCGGTGGATCGAGAGGGAGAGGGAACTGGCGAGGGGAAGAGGGAAAGGGGGGATCGGGCGAAGGGGGAGAGGGAAGGGGGGATCGGGCACAATACTAATGGCGCACCTCACCGTGGTGCGCCATTAGCATGTCCATACTAATGGCGCACCTCACCGTGGTGCGCCATTAGTATTTTTTTTATTTCAACTCGAGCCAACAGGTTATGTACCACCAGAACTGATCCACATCAAGTCCCCTCTACTAGCTCGACTGCTCAGCAGCCAGTTCTCACACCAGGAGGTCCTTGGTTCGACTCCCAGGCTCCACAAATTTTTTTTAGCATTTAAAAAGCTGTTTGATACTTATTTGTGTTTACATATGTTCAAACTTGTTTAAATAACAACAGTAATATTTTTTTATAAGACAGTAGCATTTAAAAAGCTGTTTGATACTTATCTTTTT
>NC_057800.1:22239562-22244417 GCF_018294505.1 Triticum aestivum | reverse complement strand
ATTTAAAAATATTCATGATAGTTCAAAAAGTACCCATGAAATACAATCGAGAAATGAAGGCTACGATTTAAATACAATCGATCTTAGCTAGCTATCTGTTCACAATCTTCTTGCCCTTCTTTTTCGCAAATGGAGTTCTTCTGTGGAACGGACGTCCTTTAGGTAGGGTGGTCCTGCTTCTTCTTGTGGTGTATGCTGCTACTTCATCATCGTCGTCATGTTCGATCCTCGGGTCGCCGTACTTGTCGAAGTCTTGCTCATTGGCTACTCCATCCATTCCGATGATCTTCCTTTTGCCTCTCCTCACGACAACACGACTGGGCTTTGGCGGGTCGGTAATGAAGAAGCATTGGTCCACTTGGGAAGCCAGTACCCATGGCTCATTTTTCGCGGTGACGTTTGCGCCCGCGGTCTTGGATTTGGCTTCGGGTATAACCATGGTGGTGAAATACCAGTCTTCTTTTATGACGTTCTTGGCCCATCTGACACGGAACATCGGTACCTTCTCTCCAGCGTAGCTCAGCTCCCAGATCTCCTCGATCCTTCCGTAGTATCTGTCCTTGTCGTTACCGGTGTAGGATTCCATCGTTACCCCGGAGTTCTGATAACCATCGCTCTTCATGTCCTTGGCCTCGGTGTAGAAAGTGTAGCCGTTGATATCGTACGCCTCATAGGTCATCAGGTTGTGCTCGGCGCCCTGTGACAAGGCGAATATGAGTTGTTCTTCCACGGAAGAATCCTCATGTAAAGGGTACGACAGAAGCTTCTGCTTGAACCAACGCGTGAAACATGAGTTGTGCTCTTTGAGTGTATCTCCGTCCGTCCTCTGTTGGCCTCGGTCATTGTACGTCTTCTTAATAAAGGTTTTGTGCTCTACCACCCAAGGATAGACCACGTCTATGTGTTGTAGCGCGACTAGGTTTGCTCTTTCAAAGTCGGCGAGTCGACCCTCGAAGTCGACATGCATTTCGCGGCGACCCTCACGGTGACCCCATCCAGCGAGCCTGCCGAGGTGCCTGTTGACGGGCAGACCAACGGGGTTCTCGATGCCTAGATAATTCGTGCAGTAGGAGATGCACTCTTCGGTCAGAAAGCCCCTGGCCATGCTTCCTTCTGGACGTGACATGTTGCGAACGTATCCTTTGATGACACCATTCATCCTTTCGAACGGCATCATGCTGTGCAGGAACGTCGGCCCGAGTTGGATGATATCCTCCACTATATGGACCAGCAGATGCACCATAACGTCGAAGAATGCGGGCGGGAAGTACATCTCAAGCTCGCATAGTATCACCACGATCTCTTCCTGTAGCCTTCTGAGTTGCCTCACGCCAATCGACTTCCGAGAGATGACATCGAAGAAGTTGCATAGGCCAAATAGTGTTTCACGAACGTGCACGTCCATGATCCCACGGATTGCAACTGGAAGTATCTGCGTCATCAGCACGTGACAGTCGTGAGACTTCATCCCGCTGAACTTCTGCTTCGCTGGGTCTAGGTATCTGCTTATCTTCCCCGCGTAACCGTAAGGAAGTTTTACTCCTAGGAGGCAGGTGAAAAACTGCTCGATCTCCTCCTGACTTAGAGTGAAGCACGCGGGAGGGTAGTCATTTCCGGTCTTCTTGGCCTTTTTGCCTTTGCGACGACTTTCTGTGTCCTGCTTCGCCTCATCATCATCATCATCATCATATATAGCGTGAAGCTCCTGCCTGATGCCCATTGATTTCAAGTCTGCCCTTGCTTTCGGCCCATCTTTGGTCCTCTCTGGCATGTTGAGCAGGGTACCAAGGAGACTCTCGCACACGTTCTTCGTGATATGCATGACATCAAGGCTGTGAGGCACACGGTGGATCTTCCAGTACGGCAAGTCCCAGAAAACAGACGTCGTTTTCCATACCTTCAGCAGCGGCTCTGGCGCCTTTCGCTTCTTTCCCGGCTCTGGCGCCTTTTGCTTCTTTCCCGGCAGTGGGCAGTCTTTCCAATTTTTCAACAGCTTGTCTATTTCCTCGCCGCTCCTCGTACACGGGCGTTTTCGGGGTTCGGTTTCACCATCGAACAGATCCTTGCGTTTCCTCCACGGGTCATCATCGCGAAGCCACCTTCGATGTCCCATGAACACGGTTTTCGAAGACCCGGGATCTCTATCTAGCTGGCGATACGTTGTGTCATCCATGCACCTTACGCATCCAGAAAATCCGTGGACTACCTGCCCCGCAAGATATCCGTAACTGAGATAGTCGTGCACCATCGTGAGCAGTGCGGCTCTCATAGGGAAATATTCTTTATCTGCGGCGTCCCACGTATTGGCTGGCGTTTTCCACAGCGTGTCAAGTTCCTCTTTCAGCAGCCCTAGATACAGATTGATGTCGTTCCCTGGTTGTTTCGGCCCTTCAATTAGCATACTCATGTGAATGTACTTCCTCTTCATGCACAACCAGGGGGGAAGGTTGTACATCCACACAAACACAGGCCAGGTGCTATGTGTGCTTCTCTGGCTGCCAAACGGATTGACTCCATCGGTGCTCGTGCCCAGCACGATGTTCCTTGGATCGTTCCCAAATTCTGGGTATTCAAAGTTCAACGCTTGCCACTGGCTCGCATCCTTAGGGTGACTCAGCATCTTGTCTTTTTTATCTATCTCCGGATCATTTGCGTCATCTTCTCGCTTCTTCTCCTCCCTATCCGCGTGCCAACGCAGGAGCTTTGCTACCTTAGGATCCGTGAAATACCGCTGCAGACGAGGAGTGATCGGAAAGTACCACACCACTTTTCGAGGAGCTTTCTTCCTCTTCTTGTATCGAGTGACACCGCACATCGGACATATGGTAGACTCCGCGTGCTCGTCCCGATAAATGATGCAATTGTTCATGCACACATGGTATTTCACGTGCGGTAAATCCAGAGGACACACGATTTTCTTCGCCTCCTCCAAACTGGTCGGGCACTTGTTCCCCTTGGGAAGACGTTCGTGCCAGAATGACATGTTCTCGTCGAAGCATGCGTCGGTCATTTTGTGTTTTACCTTCATCTCCAGAGCCATGAGCGTTACTTTCAGGCGGGTATCCTCGGGCCTGCATCCTTCATACAATGGAGTAACCGCGTCTAACTCAAGTTGATCCATCTTGGCTTTCTCTCGGGCGGCAGCTCTTGCGTTATCCGTCTGCATGAGAAGCAGCTCTTGAATATGAGGGTCCTGCACCCAGCCCATCGATGGTCGAGCGTCGTCTGCTCTGCCGGCATCATCATCATGTCCTGCATCTTCTACATGATGACTGTGTACAGCATCACCGTCATGATCATCTCCTGGGGATTCTTCGTCTTCTCGCCCCCCCGAGCCGCGGTGGTTGTCTTGCTGCCCTTCCTCATTTCTTGCCCGGCCCCCATGGACGACTTCGTAGTCATCTTCATCACCTTGCCACCGATAGCCATCCATGAAACCACGCAAGAGCAGGTGGTCCCGCACCTGCCCGGAATCCGGGTCCGCAATAAGGCTATTCAGCTTGCATCTTCGACACGGACATCTTATCTCCGTCTCGTTCTTTTGAAGCATCTCGGCCTTCGCGGACCTCAAAAACCTATTCACGATGCCTTCGGTCATCGTGCGGACCATGGTCGCCTGCGGGGTAGAGCAAAACGATATTTTAGAACCAAGAAAAAATTTGGCATGACTTTCCCTAAAAATAGGACCAAAAAGAATGCTTAATGCCAAAATTCTCGCCGAAACGGAAATGAATCAACATTCCGGCAAAATATTGGCAACTATCGCATTTCAAATACCGGTACACCTCCAAACACAAACACATATGCAACACCACAAACATATGCAACACCACGAACATATATAGATCTAGCTAGGGCATAAAAAGTGCATGTGCACATTGTTGTAGGGAGAACAATATAAATATAGCTCCCCCCTTACTTACCTAGCAAAACAAGGTAACTTAACCACTTAATTTGAATGAATCTATGGTGGAAATGAGGTGAAAAAGAGGAGGCACCCGAGACAAGGAGGAGGCGGTGGAGAGAATGAAGGGGGAGAAAGTGAGTGTGGGAGGAGAGGCTGTCCAAAATATCTTGTTGCTGCCCACTTACTAATGGCGCACCAACAACAAATGCGCCATTAGTAATCCAGGTTACTAATGGCGCACCCCCTGGTGGTGCGCCATTAGTACTTTTGCAAAAAAAGGAATAAAAACAATAATAAAAAAATAACATTAGTGGCGCACCTTCTGGCTGGTGCGCCATTACTAGTTACAACTAGTAATGGCGCACCACCAGAGGATGCGCCATTAGTATGTTTGGACAGGCGCACTAGTTCAAAAAAAAAATTGGTACTAATGGCGCACCGTGGGCAGGGTGCGCCATTAGTAGTTTCAACACTAATGGCGCATCAGAGGATGGTGCGCCATTAGTATATACTAATGGCGCACCACATATCTGGTGCGCCATTAGTGTCAATTCCATCTATAGCCCTTTTCCTAGTAGTGTTGTCGGAAGTGCACGAAAGGGAAACACATTTTCATCAAACACAACGTCACGAGATATGTAGACGCTATTTGTAGGAACATGAAGGTACTTGTACCCTTTGTGAAGGGAACTATACCCGAGAAAAACACACTTCTTAGACCGAAACTCTAGCTTATGCTTATTGTACGGACGTAGGTGAGGCCAACACGCACACCCAAATACCTTAAAGAATGTGTAGTCTGGAATTTCATTGAGCAAGAGTTCAAGCGGAGTTTGCATCTTCAGAAGTCGTGAGGGGAGCCTATTTATCAAAAAACAGGCTGTGGAGAAAGCATCACTCTAGAACCGAAACGGAACGGATGCATGAGCTAGCAAGGTTCGGCAGTAC
>NC_057800.1:22237195-22239070 GCF_018294505.1 Triticum aestivum | reverse complement strand
AATTTTATACTTAAGGAGACGCTCAACATGTGCATGGAATTGAATGAAAACATCAAACACATCAGACTTGCGCTTAATAAGATATAACCAAGTGAACCGACTGTAAGCATCGATAAAACTGACATAATAATTGTGACCACTAATAGATGTTTGGGCATGACCCCACACATCAGAAAATACAAGCTCAAGAGGGTGTTTCACAACACGACTAGACTCTGAAAACGGAAGTTGGTGACTCTTACCCTGCTGATAGGCATCGCATATAGTTTCAGCAGTTTTATTGGACACAACTGGTAGTTCATGACGATGCAACACATGACGAACTATAGGAGCTGCAGGGTGACCAAGGCGCGCATGCCAGTGCATAGGTGACACACGAACACCACTGAACGCCTGAGGAGAAAACTGCATGGGAGGTGTGCGCGGCGCGTCAAGTGCATACAGGCCATGGCGTAGACGGCCGCTAAGCAGAACGGCCCTCGTGTCCCGATCCTTGATAAAGAAACAAAAATGGTGAAATTCAGCAAGGACATTATTATCACGAGTAAGTTGAGAAATAGACAACAAACTACGTGTAGCAGAGGGAACTCGAAGGACATTGGAAAGATGCAGTTTGCGAAAGTTGTGTGCAAGAAGAGAAGCCTGACCAACATGTGAGATGCGCATACTTGCTCCACTGGCGGTGTGCACCTGATCATGACCATGGTATGGCTCCTGAGTAGAGAGCTTGCCCATATCTCCGGTGAGGTGATTGGTAGCTCCGGTGTCCATATACCACGTAGGATATGGAGTAGGATGAAGTGCGGCCATGCTCATGACTCGTCACCACGGCGGCAGCTTGCTTATCATTCCCTTTGCCATTGTTGCCTAGGCCCAGAAAGTCTTGCTTGAAGCGACAATGACAGCAGGAGGCAATGTGACGCTTAATGCCACACAGCTGGCAGGCCTGCTGAGCACCGCAGCAGGGACATCAAGCAATGGGTCGGCTGCCAGCAGTGATGGAGGGCGCCGCACCCCTCGGAGCTAACTGAGGCGAGGCCGCCGCTTTCCCACCAAGCGGCGCCAGCTTCTGCGACTTGCCGCGAGTCGCGGCATTGGCGGAGACAAACCCTGGAGAGGCTCAATGCGCCTTGATGCGCTGTTCGTGGCCAAGGAGGCGCGCGTATTGCTCGCGGGGTGGCAGTGGGGCCTCCCGACCATGCACATTCTCGATGAGGTTATCATAGTCATCATCCAGGCCGTTGAGTACATGGGTGGTGAAGTCCTCATCACCAAGCGGCTGACCAATCGAGGCCAGCTTGTCCACGAGACTAGTCATCTTGTTGAAGTAGTCCGTGATGCTGAGGCCATCAAGCTTGGTCTTCCCCAACTCGGTGCGTATAGAATGAGCACGCGCCTGAGACTGAGAGGCAAAGCTGCCGTGAAGCGCCGACCAAGCATCCTTAGACGTCGCGGCGAAGATGACCAGCGACGACACGCTCGGGGTCAGCGACGACTGTATGGCGGCGGGCACGGGATGGAGCCGTCGACGTAGTTCTCCAGGTAGCAGTTGCGGAGGAGAGGAAGCACCTGAGCCCACCACGACAGGTAATTGTCCAGCGTGAGCTTCACCGAAAGGAGATGCGAGAAGTAAAACGGCAATGACGGTGGAGCACGATCCTGTGTCGGTGGCGCGTAGAGACCCATAGATGGATCCGTCTCCTGAGGCGGCGTGATCGCCCAGGATGCACCATAGCTGGGGATAGCACCAGCATACGGATCCCCTGGTGACGGAGGAGACGTGGCCCAGTAGAGCAGCGAAGGGGGCGGCGCCGTGTAGAGTTGAGGACGACGGCGGTAGCGGAGCACTCGGAGTGGATGCAGGGGCGCCATACC
>NC_057800.1:22089629-22236980 GCF_018294505.1 Triticum aestivum | reverse complement strand
TGCAGGGCGGCGTACGGCGAGGCAGAGGCGACGCCATAGGTCGGGGCAGAGGCGACGCCGTACGCCGGCGACTAACCCTGCAAGGAAGGGGGCGCCGGTGGAGCACCCGTGGTGGTCGAGGGCGATGGGCCGCCAGAGAATGGCGGCGGAGGCAGGTCGCCGTGGGCGGCTCCCGATTCGATCTGGGAGACCGCGGGCGGCTGGGTGGTCCACCAGGCCGAGGCCGCGGCCAGGGGCTGGGAGGCCAGAAACGGCGACGAGGGAGCGACGACAGGGGCCGGCGCAGGGGGCGGCGCAGCAACGGTGGCGGCGGCGGCCGGGGCCGGCGCGACCGAGACGGCGGGTGCAGCGGAAGACATCATAACCCTAAACAGATATCATGTAAACCGTATGTTTGGAAAACTGCTCGACACCCTAAACACGGTGTGGCTATCTTATTATATAGAAGTACCAAAAGATACAATACAATGTTACATCAGATATACAGAGGCTATATATATATATGACTCCTCTTCTGTACTCCTGTGAGTATGTACTCCCATTCTTAATATACCTCATATACGCATTAATTATACCTCTTCATTATTCTCAATATACTTCATTAAATATTCTAAGATACCCCAATACGAGTTTTTGTTGAAAAAATATCATCTGCGATGTACTTTTTATAATATACCTTTTTCACGTACAAACACATCAGTATATACGTAAACATTTAAAAATATGTAGACTCACATAAATTTTTCATGGAACTCATTTTAGGGTATCTAATAATTACTAATGAAGTATATTAAAAATAGTAAAATGGTATAAAAGATTTATCTATGTGGTATATGAGAAGCGGGAGTACGTAATCCCAGGAGTACACAACCATTTTCATACATATATATATATATATATATATATACACACACACACACACGCCAGTAACAGATTTTGTCGGGGCGTCGGCCGTCATTGCCCCTTGCGGGCGTACTGCATACACGGCTACTCCCTCACCCTCAGGTTACGTTGGCTGTGAGCTTGCAGTAGCTGCGACTGACGACTTGTCAACGGGATCCACCATAGCAATGAGCTCAAAAAATAAAATAAAAGACGTCGGGCTAGTCGTCAACACTCGCCGCTGGCCACTCGACGATGGATGGACGGCACGCACGGCACAATTGCCGCAGCCGAAAACAGTTAGCGGCGGCAGACCCGAACGTTGCGTGTTCGAAGAGGAGGAGTTGTTGTCGGATCGTTGAATCTTCAGTGTCCCACTCCCAGATGCTGTTCCTGATGGCGACCCGAATGTTAAACTATGGAAACTGATTTTAGCCGGCACCGCCGCACCGCCGATCGAGATCGATGATCTCAGCTGCAGCAACTGACTTATTGCGGCGTTCAATGACCATCGGCAAATATCAGTGCTATGTTGTATCGGATGGCCATAGTGGGATCCAAGGTTTGACGCGGCCCGTACGCCCCGTGGCTTGTGTTCGTGTTCCCGAGCTAGTAGACAGTCCTCATCCCGGCGACATCCCACTGGGAACAAAAACTCCACAAAATGTCGCGAGATAGTCCAAGTTCCCAACATAATTATCCACGACATGTTATATTGTATTTTTCCTATGGTTAACAGCTCCCGACGAAACAAAAGAAGGGTCAAAACCCGCGGTGAACTTGCGCCGATCGATCCATCGATAGCTAGGTATCGCCAAGGACAACTTGTCAACATCGAGCCACACAGTTAAAAGACACGTGCTCGCACAGAAGCAGCTCGAAATGAAGGGAGAGTATCTGGTGCTATCAAGATTTAAATGCTACCATGATACGGGCATTTAGACCGTCAGATTCTTAGATTGGACGGCATCCATGAGATGTTGGATCTGTTGGACATATGCGCAATTTTTGAACTTCTCGTTGGCTTTTTTACAAATGTTGCAGAGTTGTTGAGAGCCGTCCGATCTGAGAATCCGACGGCCCAAAAGCTTGCATCATGGTAGCACGTAAACCTTTGTAGCACTTGATATTTTCCCTCGAAATGAAAGCTGCGTACTAGTAAAATCAGGTCCGGGCCAGCCAGGCCAGGTACATCGAAGGACTAGCAAACAGGTCCTCGATCTAGTTGCACTTGGCACGGAGATCTTTTCCTCCTGGCATGGTGAACTCCGCCCGTTTCCTCAATCTTTTCTTTCCCGACGAGAGGCACCGGCACTGTCTACAGGCTAGCACGTACAGTGGAGTGGAGGTCGCCGTCTACATGAGCCAGTGAGCCCGTGCTCCGTGACACTGATGTTGTCCTGGGTCCGTGCTCAGTCAAAACGCCTCCAAGTTGGAGGAACGGTGGGAACGAGGGCCGGCGTATTTTATCACTCGTGGAATCAATCATTCCTGGTTCATGTTTCCGGCTTGTGGAGCTCACTGTCACCTCACCTCCTGTCATGAGCCTTCGATCTTTGTTTGACTCGGGCTTGTCTAGACAGAGCAGGAGGAGTAGGTGACCAGGTGGTTTCCTTTGCTTTCACTTCAAAGCCCAGTCCAGTAGAGTGGTGAGAGGCATATAGGGGGTTCTTTTGGGGAAAGATCAGCAGCAATGCTGCACGACATACAGGGGTAGTTAGGTCAGAGCATATTTAGCTGATCCCTTGTAATTTATCCATTTAAGCGTCACTTATATCTTATCTTCTTATCCATTTAATGAAATGAAAATCAGGGGCATGCCCCTTAATTCGAAGAAAAATATAAATCGTCTCTAAACCGAGCTCCTAAAGCTTAACTCCTTCAAACAAATAGCCAATTCTTTATAGCTGTGTTTATGTACTATATTTCAACTACGTAACTGCACACGTATTAAATCTAAACTTAGTAAATAAGACTCACACAATTCATGAGTATTACGAATTTCTCCCGCAAAAAATTGAGTATTACAAATTTAAAGTTTATGAATCAAATTATTCAAATTCAAACGCACGGAATGGTTCAAATGAAGTAAAGAGCACGATAAAGGAACAACAACCAAGGGCTATGGAGTAGTCGCTGATACTCAACAAGATTATCTTGAAGCCGAATATAAACTTCTCGGTTCTCGATGCTTCGATGCGCCGCGAGGAATCTTTTTATCATGTTTGCGTTGTGTTCCGGCTCAACAGGATCCCCATTGATGATGTACTGAAAGTTCTCTTCCATGCTTCTCCTCTTCAATGATCAATGCAAGACTATGCAACATGTCATTATTAATTTGCCATAGAACACATGGGTTCCAATATTCGCAGGGCCACCAATAAAGGCAAAGCGCTTTTGAGTACAGAAAAAGTTCAATACTTTATACCAAAGGAAGGCCATAAGTAATAACAATCATTCACCTATTATTATCTCCAGATGACGAGTCAGATGTGTACAATACATCAGAGCTTATACGTGCACACAAAGTCATGTTAGGTACACATGAAGCGACTTTACATCACCGATACAAAAGCTCATTCGGTCAAATAGTGACTGATGTTATATTCGGTAGCCAATGCTATGTCGTTGCCTTTAATTTAATCAGATGCCTAAAAGTAAGTACCACTGAGTAGTTACATCTGTGGTTATCAAAAGAGAAGGGACACCAAAATAAAAACAAATATTGATCTCTCAAGAGAATGGCATGCCAGCACGATGAAACAAATCGCAGTTTGATAGACCAATATGACAGTACATCAAATTATCTTCGGGACATATAGGGACCTTCTCAGATACTCCCGGGTATCATTGGGACGACCCCAGGACCTCCAAGAACACTTCCCGAATCATCCAAAACACTTTTGGATCCCTCCTATCCCATTCTCAATTATCTCATAGTTCTCCTACATGTCGATGGTCGTTAAGCGTGTGATGCTGCAAGTTCGATAATGTGTGGACATGTCTGGAACACCTTATGGTCAATAATTATTAGCGAGATCTAGACACACACAATGATTTTCAAATATAGACAAAGATTTTTATTGAGCAAACCTTCGTACTATCACATACAAGTCCCTTTGCCTCGCAATACGTTATAAAAATCTGATGCACGACTTTTAAAGTAACCCCGTGATCAAGATGTTGATTATTATACTGTTATTCTCGTTACTGTTTTGTACTTTTTTATTTTTGCATTCCTTTATACCCGTGATTAACTCCTTAGTCACAATACTTGGCGAAGCGATGTTAGACAATGTAATACCGAGCGGGCGCATAGTGTATCTCTCCATCGCCAAAGGGACAAATCCTAGTCTTCAAATATTGAGCACCACGACATACTTCAGGTGTATCCAAAAGTCACCTTTATTTTTACCCAGTTACGGAGTAATGTTTCTTAACTGCAAAGTAAACATCCGATATCAGGGTGTATGATATTCTCATGGTCTAAGGGTGCAAGTAAATGTTAATAATTTATATGAAAATACCGACACCGTATTAAAGACATGATCCCGTAGTATCCCATAAGTTGGGTCTATCCAACATCATTGTTGCCCTAATAATATATTCTATTTTTGCCAACATGCTCATTACAATAAACATGTCAATGTCAGGAAAATAGAACGATCAATAATACATGAACTAGTCCAGAGGCCTGAGTAAGGGATCCGTTTGGCGTTTATCTTTCTACACATGCAACTAGGTTTTTCTCCGTATCTCACATTCAAGAACCATTGCGATTCTAGCATAGAAAAATAAACTTAATTACGAACATGGCAATCGAATATTAACAACTTTATTATTCTAGGGCATATTTATGGAGTCGTTGTTGCTGACGTGCTAGTAGAGGTTGTCGGCGCCGTGCATGCAGTGGTGCTCCATCCAGTCGAGGGGACACTTGATGATGAATGACCTTGAGGGAGGCTTGTTGAGCGAGTAGGCGCCGTCGGCGTCACGGTCGTCGTACGCCCAGAGCGAGAGACGCGAGCGGTCACAATGATGGTGAGGCAGAGTGCGCAGAACTCGATGCCACCGACGGGGGTGGCAGGGGCGAGCAACGTGGCGCAGGCGAACTCGCCGTCAGAGAACGTGGAGGCCAGGAATGGTGGTAGCAGCACATGGCGAAGGGATACGAGGTCGCAAATTGTGCACTTTTTACTTAGTTGAAATTTCTGCCATGTCAGGTGTGCGTGTCAAAACCGGCGGATCTCGGGTAGGGGGTCCCGAACTATGCGTCTAAGGCGGATGGTAACATGAGGTGGGGGACACGATGTTTACCCAAGTTCGGGCCCTCTCGATGGAGGTAATACCCTACGTCCTACTTGATTGATCTTGATGATATGAGTATTACAAGAGTTGATCTACCACGAGATCGTAGAGGCTAAACCCTAGAAGCTAGCCTATGGTATGATTGTTGTTGTTCTACGGACTAAACCCTCCGGTTTATATAGACACCGGGGGGGGGGCTAGGGTTACACAGAGTCGGTTACAAGGGAGGAGATCTACATATCCGTATTGCCAAGCTTGCCTTCCACGCCAAGGAGAGTCCCATCCGGACACGGGACGAAGTCTTCAATCTTGTATCTTCATAGTCCAACAGTCCGGGCAAAGGATATAGTCCAGCTGTCCGGAGACCCCCTAATCCAGGACTCCCTCAGTAGCCCCTGAATCAGGCTTCAATGACGATGAGTCCAGCGCGCAGATTTTGTCTTCGGCATTGCAAGGCGGGTTCTTCCTCCGAATACTCCATAGAAGATTTTGAACACAAGGATAGTGTCCGGCTCTGCAAAACAAGTTCCACATACCACCGTAGAGAGAATAATATTTAAACAACTCTAATCTGCTGCCATGTTTAGCAACATGACATCATGCCATGGCTCGGTCATTATTCGAACCATTTTTCTCAACCAGCACTGCACATATTGCAAGGCGGTTTTCTTGACGCGTCTTGTCGAAGCAGAGATCGTGTCCCCCTCATTATAGGATTCTCATCAATACGGACGTGGGTAACCCAATCATGCCCGTTGGTACGACTCCTCGATTTTAGGCAAGTCCCAAACGGCCACGAGGAGGACGCTTGATATTCACCCTCTTTATAAAGAAGCCAAGGTATGTCCCTTTTTTTCCTGTCGTACTCAATCGAATCCTTCCCCACCTTGAGTTCCAACACCCAAGGCTCAGGTCAGACGCTTCAGAACTTCAACCATGTCTGGATCCAACCTTCAAGGTCGGTGGATGCCTTCCTCTGTCACAGAGGAAGACATCAAGAAGCTAAGAGAGGCCAGGTATTTGACTGACGAAATCTGGCACAGGCTGCCTGCTCGAGGGCGGGTCATTCCCACCCCGAACCCGGCAAGAGCGTTGTATTCATCTCTCACTTCCTCCGAGGGCTAGGCCTCGCTCTGGATCCCTTTATTAGGGGGGCTCATGTTCTATTATGGTCTGGATTTCCATGACCTGGCCCTGGATTCCCTCCTTCACATCACGTCGTTCATCGTCGTATGTGAGGCCTTCCTTAGCATTACCCCACACTTCGGCCTATGGCTCAAGACTTTCAATGTGAAGCCGAAGATGATCGAGGAGCGACACGCAGAGTGCGGAGGTGCCGTAATAAGCAAAAGCGCTGATGTTCCATGGCCAGAGGGTTCCTTCCCGGAGGTGTCCAGTTTATGGCAACGGGAGTGGTTTTATATCACAGCTCCCCGGAGTACCAAGTGGGTAGCCGCCCCAGCCTTTTGCTCGGGCCCCCCACCATAACTGACGTCATGGATCAACAAGGGGCTGGACTGGGGGCCAGTAAATGATGTGCCGATATTGCAGAGTCGCATCCGAGATCTCCTCGAGAGAGATGTCAGCCTGGTCACGGTAATGCAAGTCATGCTAGTTAGTCGAGTCCCGCCTTGCAAACGTCGACCCCTCCATATGTGGGAATTCAACCCGGAAGGACCGCGAACTATTCAGCACTTCCTCGGCATGACGCTCAAAGAGATGTACAAATTGTTTTTCGGACCACAAATAAAGTGTCCGGACACCACCGAGGATGCGGGTCTGAGCTGTAATCGCCCAGATACCCAAGTAAGTAATCCCGTGGCCGAACAAGCTGTCTTTTTATTTATTACAACATCATTCTGAAAAGTTGCTCTTTGACCAGGACTAGGTAACAAAGGTGAAGATGATCAGGTGTTCGGCCCCCCTTCCCGAAGGCTCGGCCGATCCAGTACTAGCCAGAATGCTCGAGCCGGCGCCCTATCAGGCACCCTCAAGGGAAGATAAAGGGGGGAATAAAGAGGCTGAAAGTAGGCCTCACTCATTATTCATCCAAACCGGGGGAATTAGCGCCTCCGCGAAGGAGGATAACCAGGGAGAAGAATCTAAAATTCCCTCTCCCCAAGGAAGGAAGAGGACCACCTCTGAAGACCCAAAAACAAAGGTTTCCAAACGGGGGAAGAAATCTTCGCTAGAGGGCCCTGCCTTGGAGGGTACTCTTGCCGCACAGTGCCCGCAAGGGGATCAGCCCTCTACTGAGCTATAAGTAAAAAAAAGTACTTAATAGTAAAAATATCCTACATTACTTCTGAAGACAATAATCGAAGCATATATCTTGTAGTTTGGATCATAGCCCTTCTCGACAGAGTTCGTCTTCGAGGGATTTTCTTCCGGAGATGATGGATAGCGAAACACCTCCCCATGCCACCCGCCTCATGAGGCGGGCGACCCCGAAGTGTCGTCGCGGAGGGTTTCTCCTGATCCGCCAAGACCAGAGGGTCATCCTTCGGCCACCCGAAGTCCTCAGTATTCGGCTCCTAAAGAGAGCAACAGAAATAGTCCGGAACCGTCCGGTGTGTGATTGGACGCACTGAAGGATCTTCTGGAGCAAGCAACTATCTCAGAAGCGCATCGTACGCTAATGGGTATGGTGATTGAGAGGATTTCATCCGCTGAAAGCGGGTTGCATGAAGCTTTTATGAGTCTGTTGAAAGGCTTTGAGGTACGTGAAATAGTATATGTTTTTGACAGTACCGCACACGTTAGGTGTGCCCTATGCAGATAGTATCCCCTGAGACTCTGGTTGCTGTCGAGAGCGGCGGCAAACGTGTTCGGAGTTCGGAGATCCAAAGTGTTGAGGCATATCTCTCTCGATGTGGTTTTGGTGATTGATGACAACGTGTTTGCGGACTAATCGTGTGCTTTGAGTATTTCAGAGATTCATCCTTGGCACGAGACGATTTCTTCCCCTCGGAGTGTCATTCAAGACGGTGTAGCTCTTTCATTTCTCTTTCGGTGGACTAGTTGCGTAGAGGGCACCGTACTATCAAGAGGGGGTCCGCTAGGGTATTGCTTGGGTGGAATCAACACGTACACATCCGCTTCTCACCCTCAGAGCTCTTGCGCTTCGTTGGAGAGATCTTTTCTCTCTTGTGTCTCTTGTCTGGGTCCCAGCGGTAGTACCGTGCTACCCAGCGGTAGTACCGCTGAGGGATCACAAGCGGCAGTACCGCTTCGCAGCGGTAGTACCGCCGGTGACTTCGCAGCAGTACTACCGTTGGCCTGCCTGGCCCTACCGCCTCGACTTCAACTTCGATGGAGAGATCTTTTCTCTCTTGTCTGGGTCCCAACGGTAGTACCGCTGAGGGGTCAAAAGCGGCAGTACCGCTCTGCAGCGGTAGTACCACCGGTGACTCCGCAGCTGTACTACCGCTGGCCTGTCTGTCTCCTACCGCCTCGACTGGAGGGCTCTTTTTCTCGTGTCGGGTTTTGCGGCACTAGTTGCGGCAGTAGAGGCGGTAGTACCGCCCTTACCACCGCGGTAGTACCGCTCTGGGTCCAGGTCCCCGCTTATCTCCTCTACGCGGCAGTACTGCTAGTTGGTGCAGCAGTACCGCTGGCTCAGCGGTAGTTCCGCCCCCCAAGTGGTACTACCGCCCTCTACGGGGTTGTTTAGTGGGGCAACGGTTGGATTGTTGCCCCCTCTATAAAAGGGGGTCCCCTTGTTCCCCGTTGACCCACCTCTTCCCACTCAAGCTCCATTAATGCTCCAAGCTCCATTTTCGCCTAATCTATCTCTCTAGCCAATCAAACTTGTTGATTTGCTCGGGAGTGGTTGAGAAGGCCCCGATCTATACTTCCACCAAGAGATTTTCGATTCCCCCACCTATCCCTAGCGGATCTTGTTACTCTTGGGTGTTTAAGCACCCTAGACGGTTGAAGTCACCACAGAGCCATAGTCCATTGTGGTGAAGCTTCGTGGTATTGTTGGGAGCCTCCGATTAAGTTGTGGAGATTGTCCCAACCTTGTTTGTAAAGGTCCGGTCGCCGCCTTCAAGGGCACCAATAGTGGAATCACGGCATCTCACATTGTGTGAGGGCGTGAGGATAATACGGTGGCCCTAGTGGCTTCTTGGGGAGCATTGTGCCTCCACACCGCTCTAACGGAGACGTACTTCCCCTCAAAAGGAAGGAACTTCAGTAACACATCCTCGTATTCATCGGATCCATTCTTGGTTATTTCTTACCTTTACTTGTGCAAGCTCTTTAGTGTTACTTCTCTTGCTTGCTTGTTTGTTTGTTGTTATTGCATCATATAGGTTGCTCACCTAGTTGCACATCTAGACAACCTACTTTGATGCAAAGTTTAATTTGGTAAAGAAAAGTTAAAAATTGTTAGTTGCCTATTCACCCCCCTCTAGTCAACCATATCAATCCTTTCAATTGGTATCAGAGCCTCGTCTCTTTATTAAGGACTTTACCGTCCGAAGAGTATGGTAAGTAGACGGTGTGGAGGAACACTCCGGTGTGAATCCGATCTAGTCTACGGGCGATGGGGGAACCTCCGTCTCTCGTGAGGAGTTCAATGTGGCCTTGGAGACATTGAAAACCTCCATGACGACCGAGGTTGAAAGCATGTTTACTAAATTCGTTGAAGGGCTTAAACTATCCACCGCATCGTTGAAAGTGGGTAGTCCCACCAACAAGGTGACGGATGCTACCTCCGATAAGGGGGAAGCTAGTAGCGAAAAGGCTCCTTCTTCTAGTGGTAAGAATGGCACCGACATCTTTGCTCATGTGGAACCACCACTTGTTTATGGTGGACCGGTTCCTTCCACTCATTTGAATCATGTCGGTCCTCCCCCTAAGATTGTGAAAAATGAGGACTTTGATTCTTGGGTTTACCGCTTTAAACGTCATTTAAATCATGTGAACACTAATCTTTGGAGAATCATTGAAGAAGATTTCTATCCGCATGATCCAAGAAACTTCACTCCTCGAGAAGCCGCGGATAATCAATTCAATGAGAATGCTCTCTTCATCATTCAAGATGCAATTCCACCCGAAGATCTACCTCATCTTTGGCCCTTCGCCTTGGCCAAAGACGCATGGCTTTGTGTTGTCTCACTCTACCTGGAAAGCGCAAGCATTCAACGCTCCAACTATGAAGTGGTGCAAGATGAGGCCGATGAGTTTGCAATGAAAGAAGATGAAGAACCTCGTGAGCTTTATCGGAGAGTAACCAATCTCGCGGTCTCACTCCGAGATCACGGGAGCAAGGACACGGATGACAATTGAATCAAGCGCAAATTCCTCAAGGCAATGATGCCGTACCACAAGGCCATGTCCTCCGTCAGTCGTCAAAGGCCGGACTTCCACACTTTGACCTCAAGCGAAGTGTTGGATGAGTTTGTGGCCATGAACATTTTGGACAAGACCGCCGACAATGTGGTGCTTCGTTATCAAAGGGCAAAGAAGCCCAACCTTGCAATGAAGGCCAAGCTCTACGTTGAAGAAGAAGAAGAGGAAGAAGAGGAGAGCAACCCCAAAGATACAAAGTGTGCATATCATGAACACATGGCACTTGCTTCAAGGCAATTTTGGAGAAAGAAAAACTCAAGGCCAAACTTTAACAAAAACAACTCAAGTGGCACGAAGAGCAAGCAACATGTAAGGACTTGCTACAATTGTGGCAATGTGAGTCATTTTGTTGCGGAGTGCCCGTATGAGAAGAGGGAAGACAATGGTGGAAAGCTCATCCGAACGGACAAGGCCAAGTCGTTCCCCAACAAGAACAACTTCACCAAGAAGACTCCCCCCAAGGCATTGGTGGTACAAGAAGAGTACAATGAGGATGATGACGATGATGAAGATGGTGAGTCGGTTGCCATGGCCTCTGTTGCCATTGCGACGACTCCACGGGTGTCTCTCTTCGACTCACCCAATGAGAGAATCACCGCCAAGTGCCTCATGGCTAAAGCCACCAACAAGGTAACCTCCAACATCAAAACTACCATCATTAATCATCCTTCTTCAACGGATAGCATTGATGAACATGAGGGAGCTAATGTGGAGGTAAATGAGTTTGATGCCTTTATGAGCAAACTTAAGGGTAAATCCAAGAAGCACTTTGTTGCTCTCTTGGAACAACTTGGTGAAGCCAATGACATGATCGAGGCTCACGAAGATACCATCTCTAAGATGGAAGGGCATAGTCGTGACTATGCCGATGAGATCTCGGATCTTTCCAATGCTCTTGAGGAAGAGCGTGGTCTTCGTTTGGCTCTTGAGGAGTCACACAACATTAATAATGCTAAGTTAAAGAAAGATTTTGATCATGTTCTCATTGTTTCTCATGTGCTAAAATCCAAGAAGGCCGAACTTGAGGTTGATCTTGCTAGACTCAAAGAGGAGTTTGATCTACTTGACAAGGCTCACAAGGTCTTGAAGGGTTCTCATGCTAGCCTCAAAGAGTCTCATGATCAACTTCAAGTAAAGCTAACCAAGGAAAAAGCCACTTTTCCTCGTATGATGTTAATTGATAATGCAAATTCTACTAACCCGTGTTGTGAGCATGTGCATCTTGTTGAGGAGAATGCTAAGCTAAAGGTGCAACTTGAGAAAGGTCTTGCGTCTTGCATACAAGGCAAGAAGAACCTCAACGACCTCTTGACCAACCAAACGGGATTTGTGGCTAAGGAAGGGATAGGGTACGTGCCTGAGTCCAAGAACAAGAAGAAGAATGACAAGACCAAACGACCTCCTCCTCTCATGCAAACCTTTGTGAAGGAGTGATAGAGTGCTTCCAAGGAGAAGAAGAGCAATGCAAAGGGTGGCCGTGTCAAAAAGGGCAATGCCACTCCTCCCATCAAAGCCGGCGACTTTAATCCTTCTTATGTGTTATGTCGGGCTAGTGATGGGCATGTCTATGCCAAATTTGTGGGTTCCCCTCATGAGTACATTGGATGGTCTATTTGGGTTACAAAGACCCTTGTTACTAACATCAAAGGACCCATTGCAAAATGGGTACCTAAAACCAAGCATTGATCTCTTGTAGGTGTTCGCTTCCGGTGGGGGATCATGGTTGCTCGATAGCGGAGCTACAAATCATATGACCGGAAGCAAGGACTTGGTGGTGGACGTGCACAAGATTCCATCTATGCCCACCAATGTCGAGTGGAGTGACGCCTCATCTTCTAAGGTATTGGGACTTGGCAAGGTAGTCATTTCTCATGATCTCACGATCGAGAAGGTCATGCTTGTTGAGTCCCTTGCTTACAATTAACTTTCCGTTCGTCAACTTGCAATCATGGGCTTTGCCACTTTCTTTGATATCGATACCGTGGCCCTCTTGTGGAGCAAGACTCTTAAAGTAGCCTTTGTTGGGCATGTCGAGAATGGTCTATATGTGATTAACTTTTTGGAGTGACCCACTAAGAACGCGACATGCCTAATGGCTAAAGTTGATGTGGGATGGCTTTGGCATCGCCGTTTAGCCCATGTCAATATGAGATCTTTGCAAAGTCTTCTCAAGGGGGACCATGTCCGTGGACTAACGAATGTTAGTTTTTCTAAAGATTGTGCTTGCAGTGCTTGTATCGAAGGGAAGCTACATGAGAAGGCTCACCCTCCCATGACTATCATTTACTCAAAGAGGCCTTTGGAGCTCCTTCACTTGGATCTCTTTGGGCCTCCATCCTTCGATAGTCTTGGGGGTAGGAAGTATTGCTTGGTGATTTTGGATGACTACTCAAGATACACTTGGGTGTATTTCTTCAAGAGGAAGAGCGAGACTCAACAAACCGTCATTCACTTTGCAAATGAAGCACAACGTCAACACAATGCAAAGATCTTGACAATAGGAAGTGACAACGACACCGAGTTCAAGAACTACACCTTGGATGAGTTTCTTAGTGATGAGGGGATCAATCATCAATATTCCGCACCTTACACCCCTCAACAAAACGGTGTTGTGGAGAGGAAGAACCGGACGTTGATGGATGCGGCAAGGACCATGATTGCGGAGTTCAAGTCTCCATACAACTTTTGGGCCGAAGCCATCAACACCGCGTGTCATGCATCCAATCGGCTCTACCTCTGCAAGGGGTTGAACAAGACTCCATATGAGATACTCACCGGTAACAAGCCCAACCTCAAGTACTTTTGGGTGTTCGGGTGTAAGTGTTTCATTCTCAAGAAAGGTGTTCGGTTGTCTAAATTTGAAGCTTGAGCTTATGAGGGCATATTTGTTGGTTATGCTACAAACTCTCATGCTTACCGTGTCCTCAATAAATCCACGGAACTTATTGAGGAGACGTGTAACATGGAGTTTGATGAAAATAACGGCTCTCAGGTGGAGCAAAGTGGCACTTGTGATGTAGGTGATGAAATTCCTCCTCAAGCCATAAGAATAATTGGTGTTGGCTTTATCCTACCCATTGAGGAACCCCTTGTGGCCGAAGGAGAAGGACAATGCTCCACTCAAGTGGAGCCATCACCAACCCAAGGCCCACACGCTTCCGAATAACAGCATGAAGGCCCTCATCCTCAAGAACAAGACCAAGGGCAAGATCATGCTCAAGATGGTGTTGACACACCAAGTGATGCCCAAGGTTAAGTTCTCTCCTCCGAGCAAGTTCAAGAACAAGAAAAAGCTCAGGACGACGCTCAAGATGATCAAGTGACCACTTCTCGTCTCACCCCCGAGGAGGAATTGGAGCGTCGTGCCGCCAAGGTTGCTTCCAAGCTCTCCACCAAGGATCATCTTATGACGAATGTGCTTGGAAGCTTAAGAAAGGGGGTAATCACTCGTAGACAATTAGAAAACTATTGTGAGCATCACACGTTTGTCTCTTGTGTCGAACCCCACAAGGTCTATGAGGCGCTCGAAGATCCGGATTGGCTCAATGCCATGCATGGAGAACTCAACAACTTCGAGCGCAACAAAGTGTGGAGATTGGTGCCAAGACCGACGGGGAACCACAATGTCATTGGAACCAAGTGGATATTTAAGAACAAGCAAAATGCCCATGGGATTATCATTCGCAACAAGGCTCATTTGGTAGCACAAGGCTACTCCCAAGTCGAGGGTATCGACTACGGTGAAACCTTTGCTCCCGTTGCTCATCTTGAATCCATTCGCATGTTGATTGCATATGCTTCTCATCATAACTCTAAGTTACAACAAATGCATGTGAAGAGTGCTTTTCTTAATGGTCCTATTAATGAATTGGTTTATGTCAAGCAACCCCCCGGGTTCGAGGATCCCTACTTTCCCGATCATGTGTATCAACTCGATAAGGCACTCTATGGCCTTAAACAAGCCCCATGTGCATGGTATGACCACCTTACCGAGTTGTTACAAGACCGTGGTTTTGAAGTTGGGCTAATCGACCCCACTCTTTTTACTAAGAAGGTCAAAGGGGAGTTTTTTGTGTGCCAATTATATGTTGATGATATTATCTTTGGTTCCCCTAACAAAGCTTTCAATGAGGAATTTGCCGCTCTCATGACCTCAAAGTTCGAGATGTCTTCCATGGGAGAGTTGAAGTTCTTTCTAGGGTTCAAAGTGAAGCAAAGGAGAGAAGGAATCTTCATCAACCAAGCCAAATACACTCAAGACATGCTCAAGAGAATCAAGCTAAGTGATGTCAAGCCGGCTTCCACTCCAATGCCCACCAAGTGCCAACTTGACATAGATCCCAATGGTAAAGCGGTGGATCAAAAGGTATATCGCTCCATGATTGGATCCTTGCTTTACCTTTGTGCATCTAGACCGGATATCATGTTGAGTGTGGAAATTTGTGCACGGTTTCAAGCCGCACCTAAGGAAAGTCACTATGAGGCGGTCAAACGAATCTTTCGATATTTGGCTCATACCCCAAACTTTGGCTTATGGTACCCAAGATGACCAAACTTCAATCTTGTAGGGTATTCGGATTCCGATTGGGCGGGAGAAAAAGTGGATAGGAAGTCCACTTCCAGAGGGTGCCAATTCCTTGGTTGCTCTTTGGTAAGTTGGTCTTCCAAAAAGCAAAGTTGTGTGTCTCTCTCGTCCACCGAAGCGGAGTATGTAGCAGCCGGTAGTTGTTGTGCACAACTCCTATGGATGAGGCAAACTTTAAAGGATTACGGTGTCATTTGTGACAAAGTGCCTCTTTGGCGTGACAATGAAAGTGCCATCAAGATCTCTCTCAACCCGGTGCAACACTTCAAGACGAAGCATATAGAGATTCTGTATGACTTCATCCGGGATCACATTAGGCGAGGAGAGATCGAGCTCAACTATGTGAACACTCATGATAACCTTGCAGATATTTTCACGAAGCCCTTGGATGAAGCAAGATTTCACGAGTTAAGGCATGAGCTAAATATCATTGATTCGAGCAATGTGACTTGAACCTCTGCACACCCCACCACACTCAATTTGTTGTCTAGTTTAGATGTAGGCATGGACATAGGGGGACTGTTGTTCTCTCAATGAACTCTCCCTCCCCCCATTATGCATAAATTTATCAAGTCTTTCACATTAGGCATTGTTGATGGTACTTGTGCTTCAAAGACGAGTTTTGGTCATGGGCCCAAGGTTAAAATCTTCGTGGTGCCATACCTCTTGACTCAAACATAGGTGGCCTCGGCCACCGCCCTCTCTTGAAGAGGTGTGTCTTGGCCTTTTGCTGGTATGTTCTCTCTTCTTCTTGCCTCTTGTTCTCTCTTTTTTTTCGAGCTAAGCCATGTTGTTTAGTTGCCGTGGCGTGCTGGGCGGTACTACCGCTGGTGGTGCGCGGTACTACCGCTCATAAGCGGTACTACCGCCCCCCAGCGTGGTACTACCGCTACGGGACGGGACCAGGGGGTTATATCGGGGCAAGGGGAGGTTTCTTCTCCCCCATACCCATTCGCTTCGCCCCCTCATTCCTCTTCCTCTCTCCAGCCACGCATCGCCACGGGAGGGCTCCGGCGGATCTTTGTCTCAGGGGCGTCCCTCTCCATTTCCTTCGGTGGAGTCGATCCCCACCTCGTTCTCTTGCCATGGATGCCGGTATTGCCCCCGTTCCTTCTCTCCTTTTGTCTCGTTTTCAAATCTTGCTTCTTAGGGGCAATGGTGGTTGCATCTCTAGATTTTTGGCTAAATCTAGGCTTGAGTAGGTTGGAGAAGGCAACTAGACTATCTAGATTAGAGTTTGGTAGAAATATTTTTGAATTTGGCAGGCCGGTAGTGTCGAATCTGACCACGGTAGTACGGAACTGTTGTTTCTCCGCCTCGAGCGGTACTACCGCTCTCTTTGGAGCGGTACTACCACTTGGCCTCGAGCGGTACTACCGCTCTCTTTGGAGCGGTACTACCGCTTGGGCGGTACTGCCGCTCTCTTTGGAGCGGTACTACCACTTGGCCTCGAGCGGTACTACCGCTCTCTTTGGAGCGGTACTACCGCTTGGGCGGTACTGCCGCGTGCATGTCACGGTACTACCGCTGCCTGCCAAGTTCCATCATGTTCCTACCATACCTTGATCCTTTTGTTGTGTTTGTTGGCTTATGCTCCTTCTTTCTGGTTGTTTTGCGTGTTTTTGTGTTTGGTTCCAGGTGATGTACATCCCAAGCCTCACGCTCGTCGTGTCAACCCCGAGTGTGCAACGTCAAAGCGCTACCACACCTCTGAGCCAGCAGGTGGTTCCTCTAGCACTCAACCGCCACCAGCAGGCGCATCCGCATGTGCTCCTCCACCACCTCAGCAGTCGAAGAGATCCGCCAATAAGCCAAAGGGAAAGACTGTGACTGAGATGACTGCCAAGGAGTTTTGGGAAAAGCGTCGCCGCAACCCCTATGAGGCGGACCAAGATCCCACTTTGGTCAACCGCTCGTTCTGGAACCGCTTTCAGTTTGCCATCTATTTTGATGTGATCAAGGCCAAGAAGAATCTCTATGTTGATGTTCGCTCCATCAACACTGATGCCATGGAGGAGGGCCCTGAGTACTTTGGCGAAGCCCTTCAGATGTGTAATCAGCTGAACATTCTCAGGATCATGCAGTTCAACAAGTATTTTGATGCAGATTTGGTAGCTCAATTCTTTGCCACCGTTCATCTTGGAACTGATGCCGACAGGACTCTGACTTGGATGACCAATGGCAAGTTGCTTTCCGTCAAGTGGAAGGCCTTCATGGAGTTACTTGATGTGGAAGATCGCGGGCTTGAGACTCCAGTAGGCTTCCGCCCGCACCGCAATACTACATCCACTCACAAGCAAGCCCTTTGGCCCTACTGCACTGTGAAGGTTCACCCAGTGACTAAGAAGGAAACCTATGAGCTGGCTACGTATCTAGACATTCTTCATCGTGTCTTCCGTGAGACTCTCTTCCCTCGCATCGGGAATCTGGATATGGTCCACTCCTATCTCATGGACATGCTTCTTTTTCTGCCAGCATGAGAAGGAAGCAAACACTGGAGAGGGCCTGGACATTTCTCATGTTATGTGGTCTGAACTTCTCTCTGCCGTTTCTGTGCGCAAGTGCCCGATATATGGTCCATTCATCATGAGGCTCATTGAGAAGGCCTGGGCACATGTCTATCCCAGAGTGATGCTGGAAACTGGAGACTTGGTTTCTCATGAGATCAAGCGTGTGAGGAAGAAGGACAATTGGGGCACCCCAGCGCCTAAACCCGGGGGTCCATCGACTGCTGCTGCTGCCATGGAGACTGAGGGTGGGGCTGCCACTGATGATCACGAGGAGGACTTTGGGCCCTCTAGTGCAGAACCTTCTTGGGCAAAGAAGCTTAAACGCAAGATGAGGAAGCTTTTCTGCATGGAGTCTCATGGTCAGTACATGACTCATGTGGCGGAGAAGCAGGCCAGGGTGCACCACAAGGATCTCATGCGTCACCTGGGTGTGACCGTTGCCAGCGGTTCTGTGGGACAGATCACTGAAGAGGAGGAATGGATTCACCAGCATTGCCCTTGGACCGAGTCAGACACCGAGCAGTTTCCGACCAACGACGGAGATGCAGACGATCACGCTGAGATGTGATGTTCGAGATCATCAACTTGCCATCACCTGGAGTCGTAGCGTCGCTCTTTGCCCTTTTGGTGTCTCGATGCCAAAGGGGGAGAGAGTTTAGGGATTTGTGTTGTTGCCGTGCTGCGAGTGTGTCTTTGTGTCTTGTGTTTTCTCGTGTGTTCTCTCGTTGTCTTTGTTTGGTTTGGTTTGGTGCCTGTGAGACCTAAGTTCTAGACATATGGTGTGAGACATATGCTCCCTATCGCTACCTTATTACTTATGTCTATTCAGTACTGTAGTATATTATGAGTTGCATGCTTATCCTATTTTATACCCTACTCTCATATATCATGTGCTTAGAAGTGTTGGACTATAAAATATAGGGGGAGTGTTGATCCGGATGTGTGTGTCTTGCATTCCAAAGGCTCCACTAACTAAGTGCACACATTCAGGGGGAGCCCGTCTATATTTTGTAGTTCTAAGTATTCTTACTTTTATATCTTTTCCTTGTGCAAATCCCTAATTGTCATCAGTCCACCAAAAAGGGGGAGATTGTTGAGGCATATCTCTCTCGGTGTGGTTTTGGTGATTGATGACAACGTGTTTGCGGACTAATCATGTGCTTTGAGTATTTCAGAGATTCATCCTTGGCATAAGACGATTTCTTCCCCTCGGAGTGTCATTCAAGACGGTGTAGCTCTTTCATTTCTCTTTCGGTGGACAAGTTGCGTAGAGGGCACCGTACTATCAAGAGGGGGTCCGCTGGGGTATTGCTTGGGTGGAATCAACACGTACACATCCGCTTCTCACCCTCAGAGCTCTTCCGCTTCTTTGGAGAGATCTTTTCTCTCTTGTGTGTCTTGTCTGGGTCCCAGCGGTAGTATCGTGCTACCCAGCGGTAGTACCGCTGAGGGGTCACAAGCGGCAGTACCGCTCCGCAGCGGTAGTACCGCCGGTGACTCCACAACAGTACTACCGCTGGCCTGCCTGGTCCTACCGCCTCGACTTCACCTTCGATGGAGAGATCTTTTCTCTCTTCTCTGGGTCCCAGCGGTAGTACCATGCTACCCAGCGGTAGTACCGCTGAGGGGTCACAAGCGGCAGTACCACTCTGCAGTGGTAGTACCACCGGTGACTCCGCAGCTGTACTACCGCTGGCCTGTCTGGCTCCTACCGCCTCGACTCGAGGGCTCTTTTTCTCATGTCGGTTTTTGCGGCACTAGTTGTGGCAGTAGAGGCGGTAGTACCGCTTCGCAGCGGTAGTACCGCCCTTACCACCGCAGTAGTACCGCCCTTACCACCGCAGTAGTACCGCCCTGGGTCCAGGTCCCCGCTTCTCTCCTCTATGCGGTACTGCTAGTTGGTGCGGCAGTACCGCTGGCTCAGCGGTAGTACCGCCCCCCAAGCTGTACTACCACCCTCTGCGAGGCTGTTTAGTGGGGCAACGGTTGGATTGTTGCCCCCACTATAAAAGGGGGTCCCCTTCTTTCCCGTTGACCCACCTCTTCCCACTCAAGCTCCATTAATGCTCCAAGCTCCATTTCCGCCCGATCTATCTCTCTAGCCAATCAAACTTGTTGATTTTCTTGGGAGTGGTTGAGAAGGCCCCGATCTACACTTCCACCAAGAGATTTTCGATTCCCCCACCTATCCCTAGCAGATCTTGTTACTCTTGGGTGTTTGAGCACCCTAGACGGTTGAGGTTACCATGGAGCCATAGTCCATTGTGGTGAAGCTTCATGGTATTGTTGGGAGCCTCCGATTAAGTTGTGGAGATTGCCCCAACCTTGTTTGTAAAGGTCCGGTCGCCGCCTTCAAGGGCACCAATAGTGGAATCACGACATCTCGCATTGTGTGAGGGCGTGAGGAGAATACGGTGGCCCTAGTGGCTTCTTGGGGAGCATTGTGCCTCCACACCGCTCTAACGGAGACATACTTCCCCTCAAAAGGAAGGAACTTCGGTAACACATCCTCGTCTTCACCGGATCCACTCTTGGTTATTTCTTACCTTTACTTGTGCAAGCTCTTTAGTGTTACTTCTCTTGCTTGTTTGTTTGTTTGTTGTTATTGCATCATATAGGTTTCTCACCTAGTTGCACTTCTAGACAACCTACTTTGATGCAAAGATTAATTTGGTAAAGAAAAGTTAAAAATTATTAGTTGCCTATTCACCCCCCTCTAGTCAACCATATCGATCCTTTCACAAAGTATGCCCCTCTTGATCAACTATGGAGTTCTACAGACGCATACATGGATTTGGCAGCCAGTGCTGCTGATGTGGCCGAGTACTTCAAGGATCAAAAAGATCGTGAAGTGGAAAGACTATTTTGGGCACAGTTCCATGTTCCAGTGCGTCCGCTGCTATTGAATGAGCGAATGGCCGAGTGGGCCGAGCTCCATAGGTTGTTCGGGCTTGCCATTAGGTCTGTTGTGGATCATCTGTGGCCGGAAGGGCCAAGGCGGAATAGTTATTTTAGCTTAGTGCAACAGTTCCTTGGTGTTGTGCCACACATTGATGCTATGAAGAGGTCGGCGTGCATAGAGGGTGTGCGTATGGCACTTGCCTGTGTCAAGACATACTGGGCAGAGATGGAGGCCACCGCTATTGCAACCGAGAGTTCGGCCGTAGGCCGAGTATCTGCCGAGCACTACTTTGAAGAAGTACTTGAAGGCGCTCGTTCAATAGAGGCTCAGTGCTCGAAGAATATTATGTTCTAGTGACATGTATTCCCATTGTAAAAATAATGTTTTATTGAATTATAAAGGCTGTGTTTATACTTTTGCCTGAAAGTATTATGATGCCTCCTGTGCGGCCGTTTATGTATATATGTATATAACCTGAAAGTTTGCAGTCGTCGGCTTCAGCCCTACGCATATAATGCGGGGGTGTTCGCAAAAAACGTGTATTCACACTTGATCCATTAAGGAGGCGGTAGCGCAGCGAACGAGGCAATCGGACTATATTGCTTTAACACTTTCACTTAGCCATAGGAGTTTGACGGTGGGACTACTATATAGCCCCTGGTACCTCCGCGCTCGTCCGAATATGGTGCGCGTACGTACATGACCGGGAAACGACCCTTTGTTAATGTGGAGGAATCCCTAAGATTCCGCTAAGTCATCGAGTGGTTGACCAGTCTCGCGCTTTATCATGACAGTCAGTTTTCGGCTTTCTGTACTGAAGTGCTCATCCGGATGAACCAGGGCACAATCGCAGTAGTTCTCCCGGTGTCGCCTTAGCCGATAGAGTGGAACACAAGGTAGCAAAACACGGGAGCCGGGCAAACCCAACATTTGACCAAAGACATGATTCTTAGCTGATGCATATAAGGCCGAACTCGCGACGCCGAACACTCCCTAAGGTATTCGGTCTTTATAACATATGCCAGGCTGAACAATGCCCTTAATAATAAACCCCGAGTGTCCAGGTACGTGCAAGATTCTGACGTGGTGAAATGCCAATAACGTCAGCATCCTTCTCAGTTGTATTGAGTATCCGGAGGATGTGAACAACAAGAGACAGTAAAAAAGGTTTACGCAGGGTCTTAATCTGAAAAGAAACCATTGAGCGGGTCCCTGCTGCATGTCTGCGCCTGTGTATCCATTGTGCCGTGTCCTGGACGGGTGCAGCATGATTGTCATCTGTAAAAGAGAAGAACTTAGGTGAAAGTGGTCGTGCCAAAAAAATTGGTTATTCTTGATAAACCATTAAAATTCAAGATAAGTTAAGTTGAGCCGAACTAGCCCTGATTACACGCGGGAAGCCCCTGGTACCGTCTATGAGGGTTTAACCATCAAACCAATCTCAGGTATATCTAGTGCTGCGCCGGACTCGTCTAACCGTGTCCGCAGTCTTGATGACCTGTCATTTATTCTGGTTGGTGAGGCCGTCTAGTGCTCCGCTGTTAAAGCCGCCGCACGTTCTTTCGTGCGTAGAGAACGCTCAATATTTCCACTAACTGTGATGGTGCCACGTGGACCAGACATCTTAAGCTTAAGAGAAGCGTAATGTTGCACCGCATTAGAACGAGCGAAAGTTGTTCTTCCGAGTAGTGCTTGATAGCCGCTTCGGAATGGAGCAATGTCGAAGTCTAACTTCTCACTTCGGTAGTTGTCGGGTGAACCGAATACAACCTCTAGTATTAGAGAGCCCGTGGAGCGGGCCTCTGGGCCTGGTATTACTCCCTTGAAGGTAGTATTACTGTGGCTGATTTTTGTCGGGTCTATCCCCATTTTGCAGACTGTGTCCTGATATATCAGATTTAGACCACTGCCGCCGTCCATAAGGACTCGTGTGAGATGGTATCCGTTTATTTTTGGGTCTAGCACCAAGGCAGCCAATCCTTCATGCCGGATGCTTGTCGGGTGATCCCTGCGATCAAAAGTGATCGGGCAGGCCAACCAGGGGTTGAACTTAGGGGTGACGGGCTCTACGACGCATATGTCTCGGAGTGCATGCTTGCTTCTCCTCTTCATCACGTGGGTCATGTTTACTGTTTTAACCTCTGATGGGAATTTTTTCTGTCCTCCAATGCTTTGCTGGCGAGGTTCGTCCTTGTCTTCGCTTGGTGTCTCCCTCCCCTTGTGTTCGGCGTTTAGCTTACCGGCTTGCTTGAAGACCCAGCATTCTCTGTGGGTGTGATTTGCAGGTTTATTGGGGGTGCCATGAATCTGACATAGTTTGTCTAGAATCTTGTTTAGGATGGATGGTCCATCTCTGCTGCCTTTGAAAGGCTTTTTCCGCTGACCTGGTCGAGAGCCCCTGAATCCGGCGTTTACCGCTGTATTATCTGGGATGTCTTCTTTATTTCGGTGCTTTCTTTTACTGCGTCGTGGTTTTCCATTGCCATCCCTGACTTCGCATGTGCTTGGGTCCTTGGTGCTACTGCGGGCTAACCAGCTATCTTTGGATGTGCTGCCATTGTTCTCGGTTTTTCTTGGCCGAGGTGTCTGGCGAGCCATTCGTCTCAGACGCTGTGCTTGAAAGCTGCTAAGGCTTCGACGTCCGGGCAGTCGACGATTGGGTTCTTCTTAGTGAGAAACCTGTTCCAGAGTTTTTGGGCCGACTCTCCGGGCTGTTGAATTATATGACTTCACCCTTGAAAATTAGCCCAAAAAGCATCCTCGAGCTCCTCCCAACTTCCAATTGAGTTTTCGGGGAGGCTTTTTAGCCAGCGCCGAGCTGGTCCTTTAAGGTTGAGGGGCAAGTACTTGATGGCGTGGAGATCGTCTCCACGAGCCATATGGATATGGAGGATAAAGTCCTCAATCCAGACCCCAGGGTCTATGGTCCCGTCGTACGCCTCTATGTTCACTGGTTTGAATCCTTCTGGAAATTCGTGGTCCAGCACCTCATCAGTGAAACATAGGGGGTGTGTGGCACCCCTGTATTTGGATGTATCATGGCGTTCGGACAGTTGTAGTATTCGGTTTTGATTTTGTGCCAGAGCGTGCTTCCTAGATCCATAGATGGATCTGGTCATACTGGATTTTTGGCGCAAGTCCTCACGTAGATTGTGTGTTGACTTATGTGCGACCTTGTTAGCCGCTCTATCGCGGTCACAAGGTGGTTGATCCGGCCGGTTGGCCGTTTTATTTTTCGGCTGTGTGGGCTCTAAGGCCTCATCGTCGAATTCAGGTAATAGCTTGCACTTTGGATAGCTCTTTGTGTGGTAACTTCCACCATACTTTTCTTCGTTGTCGAGCACTTTGTTCCACCTGCTGTTGAGCATATTTTGTGCGGCCTTAAGCCTTTGCTTCTTCTTCTTCAGACTCCTCGCTGTGGCAATAAGCCTTATGCGGAGGTTCTCTTGTTCCAAGTGCCTTTTCGGGGTGATGTGTGCATCTTTGTCCGGACTGTTTTCCTCCCCGGAGGGGGTTTGATGAGGTTTATCCTCGGCGTCGCTGTGTTCGGACATCGGATCCGTACTATGATCGCCATTTGCAGTTTCATCATGCTCTGCCGCTGGGTCAATGTGGTCGTCGTTTCCTCTGGAGTCGACTGGAGTGTTATTTTCTCTTGCGCTATTATCGCTGTTTTTGCCGAGGCGGGATTTTGAGTGGCGCCTATGCCGACTCTTTGCTTGCTTCTCGAGGGAACTATTCTTCGCTGCGTCCTGCCGTTCTTCATCATTGTTTTCTTTGGGTGTATCCACTATGTATATGTCCTGTGGTGAAGTGGCTTTCCAGCGCCCTGTGGGCACTGGTTCCTGTTCCTCTCCCGCATCGTCGTCCATGCCGTCAATGTCTTCGGAGTCGAAATCGAGCATGTCGGTTAAATCGTCAACAGAGGCTACTAAGTGGGTGGTGGGTGGGCAGCAAATTTCTTCGTCGTCCGCATCCCATTCTAGCCGGACATAGTTCGGCCAAGGATCTCCTGACAAGGAGAGATACCTTAATGAATTTAGCACGTCGCCGAAAGGTGAGTGCGGAAAGATATCCGCGGAGGTGAACTCCATGATCGGCGCCCAATCGGGTTCGATAGGCACGGACACATGCAGCTCGGAGTCCGTGGCTAAAGACGAATCCAGTGGTTCGGCAACACGGCTCTCGTAAGGGGTGAAGTCAGTATCCGACTCCATCGCCACTGAGAGTGCAGCCTCCATGGCGGGGTCTATCCCCCGTCCTCGGATGGCGCAATTTGCTTCGGGTTGAGGGCCGGAGTAGTTGCAGGTGTGATCTCCCGAACACTGTCCGACGGTAGAGTTACGTCATGCTCATCGTGATTGTGCGGCGCACCTGACATGGGCTCGAATTAGTCGAGGATCAAGTCTCCGCGGACATCGACAGTGTAGTTTTAGTTTCCGAACCTGACCTGATGGCCAGGGGCGTAGCTCTCAATCTGCTCCAGATGGCCAAGCGAGTTGGCCCACAGTGCGAAGCCGTCGAATACGAAGATCTGGACGGGAAGGAAAACCTCACCCTGGACCGCATCGTTACTGATGATCGAAGGAGCCATGAAGCCTTACGGTGACGGCACAGTGGAACTCTCAATGAAAGCACCAATGTCGGTGTCAAAACCGGCGGATCTTGGGTAGGGGGTCCCGAACTGTGCGCCTAAGGCGGATGGTAACAGGAGGCGGGGGACATGATGTTTACCCAGGTTTGGGCCCTCTCGATGGAGGTAATACCCTACGTCCTGCTTGATGGATCTTGATGATATGAGTATTACAAGAGTTGATCTACCACGAGATCGTAGAGGCTAAACCCTAGAAGCTAGCCTATTGTATGATTGTTGTTGTTCTACGGACTAAACCCTCCGGTTTATATAGACACCGGAGGGGCTAGGGTTACACAGAGTCGGTTACAAGGGAGGAGATCTACATATCCGTATTGCCAAGCTTGCCTTCCACGCCAAGGAAAGCCCCATCCGGACACGGGACGAAATCTTCAAACTTGTATCTTGATAGTCCAACAGTCCGACCAAAGGATATAGTCTGGCTGTCCGGAGACCCCCTAATCGAGGACTCCCTCACCGGATTTACTAGTGGAGGTTGGTAAAATTCATCTATGCTACTTCTTGAGCTTGCGTTGGTTTTTCCCTTGAAGAGGAAAGGGTAATGCAACAAAGTAGAGATAAGTATTTCCCTCAGTTTGAGAACCCAGGTATCAATCTAGTAGGAGACAACGCACAAATCATCGAATACCTGCACAAACAATCAAACAACTTGCACCCAACGCGATAAAGGGGTTGTCAATCCCTTGACGGTTACTTGCAAAAGTGAGATCTGATAGAGATAGATAAATGATAAAGTAAATATTTCTGGTTTATAGATCGGGAAGTAAAAGATTGCAAAATAGTATATCAGAAACTAATATGAAGGAAAATAGTAAATCAGAAACTTATATGATGGAAAATAGACCCGGTGGCCATAGGTTTCACTAGAGGCTTCTCTCAAGATAGCAAATAATATGGTGGGTGAACAAATTACTGCCGAGCAATTGATAGAAAAGCGCAAAATTATGATGATATATAAGGCAATGATCATGAATATAGGCATCACGTCCATGTCAAGTAGACCGAAACAATTCTGCATCTACTACTATTACTCCAAACATCGACCGACTCCTGCCTGCATCTATAGTATTAAGTTCATAAAGAACAGAGTAACGCATTAAGTAAGATGACATGATGTAGAAGAATTAACTAAAGCAATATGATGAAAACCCCATCTTTTTATCCTCGATGGCAACAACACAATACGTGCCTTGCTGCCCCTACTGTCACTGGGAAAGGACACCGCAGGATTGAACCCAAAGCTAAGCACTTCTCCCATTCCAAGAAAAACCAATCTAGTTGGCCAAACCAAACCGGTAGTTCGAAGAGAGTAACAAAGATATCAAATCATGCATAAAAGAATTCAGATGAGATTCAAATAATATATGTAGATAAGCTGATCATAAATCCACAATTCATCGGATCTCGGCAAACACACCACAAAAAAGTATTACATCGAATAGATCTCCAAGAGCATCGAGGAGAACATGGTATTGAGAATCAAAGAGAGAGAAGAAGCCATCTAGCTACTTGCTATGGACCCATAGGTCTGTGGTAAACTACTCATGCTTCATCGGAAGGGCAATAGAGTTGATGTAGATGCCCTCCGTGATCGAATCCCCCTCCGGCAGGGTGCCGAAAAAGGTCCCTAGATAGGATCTCATGGGCACAGAAGGTTGCGGCGGTGGAAAAGTGTTTTCATGGATGCCTTGGTGGCTTGGGGATAGATGGGAATATATAGGCGAAAGAATTAGGTCAGGAGGTGCACGAGGGGACCACAATAGTGGGGGGCGCACCCTACCCCCAGGATGCGCCTTTGATAACCCGCAAGTATAGGGGATGTATAGTAATCCTTTAGATAAGTAAGAGTGTAGAACCCAAAGAGGAGCAGAAGGAAATGACAAGCAGTTTTCAGTAAGGTATTCTCTGCAAGCACTGAAATTATCGGTAACGGATAGTTTTGTGATAAGGTAATTCTTAACGGGTAACAACTGATAAAAGTAACAAGGTGCGTCAAGGTGGCCCAATCCTTTTTGTAGCAAAGGACAAGCCTGGAAAAACTCTTATATAAAGGAAAGCGCTCCCGAGGACACATGGGAATTATCGTCAAGCTAGTTTTCATCATGCTCATATATGATTCGCGTTCGTTACTTTGATAATTTGATATGTGGGTGGACCGGTGCTTGGGTACTGCCCTTACTTGGACAAGCATACCACTTATGATTAACCCCCTTCGCAAGCATCCGCAACTACGAAAGAAGAATTAAGGTAAACCTAACCATAGCATGAAACATATGGATCTAAATCAGCCCCTTACGAAGCAACACATAAACTAGGGTTTAAGCTTCTGTCACTCTAGCAACCCATCATCTACTTATTACTTCCCAATGCCTTCCCCTAGGCCCAAACAATTTTGAAGTGTCATGTAGTCGACGTTCACATGACACCACTAGAGGAAAGACAACATACATCTGATCAAAATATCGAACGAATACCAAATTCACATGACTACTTATAGCAAGACCTCTCCCATGTCCTCAGGAACAAACATAACTACTCACAGATCATATTCATGTTCATAATCAGAGGGGAATTAATATGCATAAAGGATCTGAACATATAGTCTTCCACCGAATAAAACAACAAGCATCAACTACAAGGAGTAATCAACACTACTAGCAACCCGCAGGTACCTATCTGAGGTTTTGAGACAAAGATCGGATACAAGAGTTGAACTAGGGTTTGAGAGGAGATGGTGCTAGTGAAGATGTTGATGGAGATTGACCCCCTCCCGATAAGAGGATCGATGGTGATGACGATGGTGACGATTTCCTCCTCCCGTAGGGATATTTCCCCGGCAGAACAGCTCCGCCGGAGCTCTAGATTGGTTCTACCAAGGTTCCGCATCAAGACGGCGGCGCTTCGTCCCGAAAACTTCCTTCTGATTTTTTCCAGGGCAAAAGACACCTTATACCAGAAGATGGGCATCAGGGGCCTGCCAGGTGGCCCACGAGGCAGAGTGTGCGCCCCCACCCTTGTGGACGGTGGCTGGCTCCCCTCTGGTGCTTTCTTTGCCCAATATTTTTTATATATTCCAAAACTGACTTTCATGGAGTTTCAAGGATTTTGGAGTTGTGCAGAATAGGTCTCTAATATTTGCTTCTTTTCCAGCCGAGAATTCCAACTGCCGGCATTCTCCCTCTTCATGTAAACCTTGTAAAATAAGAGAGAAAGGGCAAAAGTATTGTGACATAATGTGTAATAATAGCCCATAATGTAATAAATATCGATATAAAAGCATGATGCAAAATGGACGTGTCAACTCCCCCAAGCTTAGACCTCACTTGTCCTCAAGCGGAAGCCGATATCGAAAAATATGCCCACACATTTAGACATAGAGGTGTCGATAAAATAAAATACGGACATGAGGGCATCATGATCGTTCTTAGAACAACAATATGTATATATATATAGTCATATGATTTCTTACGTATATATATCATGTGATTTCTTACGGTAAAGTAACAATCCATCCACAATGTAAAGTATGAATCAAAAACTTCATTGAAAGCTAGCAAACTATAATCTCAGTCATTGAAGCAATTGAAATTTATCATAACATTGGAAAGAGCCAATATAAGAGCTTTTAAGCAAGTCCACATACTCAACTATCATTTAGTCTTGCACAATTGCTAACACTCATGCAATACTTATGGGTATGATGTTTTAATCAGACACAGAGAAAAATAGGGCTTATAGTTTTGCCTCCCAACCTTTTACCTTAAGGGTAATGTCAACAATAATAGTTTATGAAAACCCACATCCAATTAGCTATATATATATATATATATATTAGGATCACCATGACTCTTGTATACGGTATAGGACAAAAATAAAAGATATGCCCTTCGTAGAGGGAAGTAGAGGTTGTCATGTGATTTTATGGTTGGATGCACAAAATCTTAATGCAAAAGAACATCACTTTATATTGCCCCTTGTGATAGGGACTGAGGGAGTCCTGGATTAGGGGGTATCCGGACAGCCGGACTATATCGTTCGGCCGGACTGTTAGACTATGAAGATACTAGATTGAAGACTTCGTCTCGTGTCCGGATGGGACTCTACTTGGCGTGGAAGGCAAGCTAGGCAATACAGATATGTATATCTCCTCCTTTGTAACCGACCTTGTTTAACCCTAGCCCTTTCCGGTGTCTATATAAACCAGAGGGTTTTAGTCCGTAGGACAATAACATACAATCATACCATAGGCTAGCTTCTACGGTTTAGCCTCTCCGATCTCGTGGTAGATCAACTCTTGTAATACTCATATCATCAAGAATAAAGCAAGAAGGACGTAGGGTTTTACCTCCATCAAGAGGGCCCGAACCTGGGTAAAACATCGTGTCCCCTGCCTACTGTTACCATACGCCTTAGACGCACAGTTCGGGACCCCCTACCCAAGATCCGCCGGTTTTGACACCGACATTGGTGCTTTCATTGAGAGTTCCTCTGTGTCATCGCCATTAGGCTTGATGGCTCCTATGATCATCGATAGCGATGCAGTCCAGGGTGAGACTTTTCTCCCCGAACAGATCTTTGTGTTCGGCGGTTTCACACTGCGGGCCAACTCGCTTGGCCATCTGGAGCAGATCGAAAGTTACGCCACTGGCCACCAGGTCATGTTTGGAAGCTTAAACTACACGGCCGATATCCGCGGAGACTTGATCTTCGACGGATTCGAGCCCCTGCCTTGTGCGTCACACGGTCACGATGAGTACGATTTAGCTCTACCATCGGTCAGAGTTCAGGAGATCGCACCGGCAGCCGGTCCGACCCTCAATTCGGAGTCAGTTGCGCCGTCCATGGACGGGTGGATGGACCCCGCCACGGAGGCCTTATCCTCAGCCGCGATCGAGCCGAGCATTGACCTTACCCTGCACGAGAGCCGTGTTGTCAAACTGTCGAATCCTTCTCTGGCCACGGACTCCGAACCGCCTGCGCCCATTCCTAGCGAATCCGATTGGGCGCCGATCATGGAGTTTACCTCCGCGGATATTTTTCAGCACTCGCCCTTTGGCGACATACTGAACTCATCAAGGTCTCTCTCCTTGTCAGGAGGATCCTAGCCAAACTATGTCCGGCAGGATAGGGATGTGGATGACGAAGAATTTTGCTGCCAACCCACCACCCACTTAGTAGCCACTTTCGATGACTTAACCAACATGCTCGACTTCGACTCCGAAGACATCGACGGTATGGACGACGATGCGGGAGACGAAGAGGAACCACTGCCCACAGGGCACTGGACAGCCACCTCATCATACGAGATATACATGGTGGACACACCCAAAGAAGGCAATGGCGACGAGACAGCGGAGGATGACCCCTCCAAGAAGCAACCCAAGCGCCGACATCAGCGGCGCCACTCTAAGTCCCGCCAAAGCAAAAGTGGTGATACCGGCACAGGAGATAATAACACTCCGGATAGTGCCGAAGATGGCAACAATCCCCTCCAGCATGATCTAGGACAGGAGGATGGAGAGGCCAGCCCTCCAGAGAGAGCGGCAGATGGAGAGGCGGAGGATGATAATTACATGCCGCCCTCCGAAGACGAGGCAAGCCTCGACGATGACGAATTCGTCGAGCCAGAGGATCCCGTCAAACAAGAGCGCTTCAAGCACCGGCTTATAGCCACGGAAAATAGCCTGAAGAAAAAGCAGCAGCAGCTTCAAGCTGATCAAGATCTGCTAGCTGATAGATGGACTGAAGTCCTGGCGGCCGAGGAATATAAACTCGAACGCCCCTCCAAGAGTTACCCAAAATGCAGGTTGCTACCCCGACTGGAGGAAGAAGCGTATGATGCGGCTGATCGGCCACCCCGTGGCCGCGACAGAGAGGCATTCCAGCCAAAAGCTCAGCCTGCACCCCGACGCCATTCAAATAAAAAGGCATGGGGAAATATGCCAGACCTGCGAGACGTATTGGAGGACAAAGAAAAACATGCAAGATCGATCTACGGATCACGAGGGCGCGCCACTACGCGAGACGATAATCGTCACACTGGATGCAGCAAAAGTAAATCCGACCGGGCTGAGCACAGCGGGCAAGACTCATTGGAGGTGCGTCGCGATATAGCCCAGTACAGAGGCGCCGCACACCCCATATGCTTCACAGACGAAGTAATGGATCATCAAATCCCAGAGGGTTTCAAACCCGTAAATATAGAATCATACGACGGCACAACAGATCCTGTGGTATGGATCGAGGATTTCCTCCTGCATATCCACATGGCACGCGGTGATGATCTACACACCATTAAATACCTCCCACTAAAACTCAAAGGACCAGCTCGGCATTGGCTCAATAGCTTGCCAGCAGAGTCCATTGGCTGTTGGGAGGATCTGGAAGCCGCACTCCTCGACAACTTTTAGGGCACTTATGTGCGACCACCAGATGCCGATGACTTGAGCCACATGATTCAGCAGCCAGAGGAATCGGCCAGGCAATTCTGGACAAGGTTCCTAACAAAGAAAAATCAAATCGTCGACTGTCCGGATGCAGAGGCTCTAGCAGCTTTCAAGCACAACATCCGTGACGAGTGGCTAGCCCGGCACCTTGGTCAGGAAAAGCCGAAATGTATGGCAACCCTCACAACACTCATGACCCGCTTTTGCGCGGGAGAAGATAGCTGGCTGGCTCGCAGTAACAACATATTGAAGAACCATGGTACTTCGGATACCAAGGACGGCAGTAGCAGGTCACGTCGTAACAAACATAAGCGCTGCATTAACAGCGAAAATACCGAGGATACGACAGTCAATGCCGGATTCAAAGGCTCTAAACCTGGTCAGAGGAAAAAGCAATTTAAGAGAAGCACTCTGGGCCCGTCCAGTTTGGACAGCATACTCGATCGCTCGTGTCAAATACATGGCACCCCCGACAAGCCAGCCAATCACACCAATAGGGATTGTTGGGTATTCAAGCAGGCCGGCAAGTTAAATACCGAAAACAAAGACAAGGGGCCACATAGTGATGACGAGGAAGAGCCCCGGCAGCCGAACACCGGAGGACAGAAGAGGTTCCCCCCACAAGTGCGGACGGTGAACATGATATACGCAACCCACATCCCCAAGAGGGAGCGGAAGCGTGCGCTCAGGGACGTATATGCATTGAAGCCAGTCGCCCCAAAGTTCAACCCATGGTCCTCCTGTCCAATCACCTTCGATCGCAGGGATCACCCCACTAGTATCCGTCATGGTGGATTCGCCGCACTGGTCCTAGACCCAATTATTGACGGATTTCACCTCACTCGAGTCCTTATGGATGGCGGCAGCAGCCTGAACCTGCTTTACCAGGACACAGTGCGCAAAATGGGTATAGACCTGTCAAGGATCAAACCCACAAAAACGACCTTTAAAGGCGTCATACCAGGTGTAGAGGCCCATTGCACAGGCTCAGTCACACTGGAAGTGGTCTTAGGATCCCCGGATAACTTCCGAAGCGAAGAGTTAATCTTCGATATAGTCCCGTTCCATAGTGGTTATCATGCACTGCTCGGGCGAACCGCATTTGCGAGATTCAATGCGGTACCGCATTATGCATACCTCAAGCTCAAGATGCTAGGACCTTAGGGGGCATTACAGTTAATGGAAACACAGAGCGCTCTCTTCGAACGGAGGAGCACACCGCAGCCCTCGCAGCGGAAGCGCAAAGCAGCCTCTTAAGGCAATCCACTAGTTCGGCGTTTAAGGACCCGAACACCTTCAAGTGCGCCCGAAGTAATCGGCAACAGGACCGCCTGGCAAGTTCCGAGCTCGCATAGCAATGCGGCCCCCACCCTGGCCCAAGCCTAACGGCGAAACTCGTGCCACGCGTACATAATTACGCATTAAAAATACCATGGGCACATGTAGGGGGGGCACGATTACGGCACGCCCCAAGACGCGGCTTAAACCGCACAAGGGGCTTCCCGCTTTGTTATTTTTCTCTCTTTCAGGACATTAATCTCTGGAAACCCTGTCCGGCAGCATGATTGCCGAACACATGATGTAGCAACCAAGGAGGCAGAAAGCTACATCACACCACGGAACTCCCAGGTGGATTACGATAACGAGTGAAATACTTGCTTTAATATTATTCCTCAGCTTGCCCTTGGAGGGGACATAGTCCTACTTTTTGCTTATCGCATTGCCTGTATCATTCTGCTCTAACGCACGTTCTTAATAAACAATGCATTGCATTAAGGCTTTTATTGCATTCTTCCTTTTTCATATATATATATATATATATATATATGTTCATTCGTGACATCCAGCACCCGTACACTCTGGTACGGCCAATACGCTAGGGGCTTAAGCATACCCCACAATACGGCGTGAGAAGTCCGAACACTTTCAACAGTGCGGCACCCCGAACTTATAGCATTATATGCATCAGCTCCGAATCATGTCTTGGGTCAATAGTTGGGTTTGCCCGGCTCCCATGTTTTGGTACCTTACGTTCTGCTATATCGGCTAAGGTAGCACTTGGAGAACAACTGCAATTGTGCCCCAGTTCTGCTGGGCTAAGCACCTCAGTAGAGAAAGCTAAAACTGACTGTCATGATAAGGCGAGAGACTGGTCACTGTTCGAGAGGTTTTCGAGTCCTTAAAGACTTATGTCGCTTAGAGCGAGGAGTCGGCCCTGTCCGGCTTAAGGCGTGTATCGCGCCCCAGATTCGGCCTTCTGAATACTAGGGGCTTCGCCAAAATTTAAAATTGCTAAGTGAGAGTGATAACGCATTATAGTCCGATTGCCTTGTTCGTTGTGCTGAGCACCTCCCTCGAAGGACCCAAAACTGGGAACAAGAGTGCTCAGGTTTATCCCGAACACCCCAGCACTCGTGGCATGGGGGCAGAAGCCGACGACTAGCCATCTCTCAGATTTGATAAACAGCCGAACATAAGGTAATATTTTAAATACAAACAAGCGTTGCATAGCGCATATGAACAAGTTTTCATAAATACAGGATTACACGAGCGAGTTTACTCAAATATTACATCTTTTGCACACTCATCCACTACGAGACGGGCACCCTTCAGGAGACCCTCATAGTACATCTCGGGGTGGCGATGCTCCTTGCCCGCCGACGGCCCTTCCTTGATCAGCTTCACGGTGTCTAGCTTGTCCCATTGCACCTTCACACGGGCGAAAGCCCGGCGTGCACCTTCGATGCAGACGGACCGCTTGACGACTTCCAGCCGTGGGCAGGCATCCACAAGCCGCCTCACCAGGCCGAAGTAGCTGTTCGGAAGGGCGTCGCCAGACCACAGCCGGACTATAAAGCCCTTCATGGCCTGTTCGGCCGCCTTGTGTAGCTCGACCAGCTGCTTTAGCTGGTCGCTCATAGGCACCGGGTGTTCGGTCCCAGTATATTGGGTCCAGAACAACTTCTCCACTGAGTCCCCCCCCCCCGGCCTGGTAAAATGTTGCGGCACCCGACACACTGCGGGGAAAATCTGCGAATGCTCCTGGAGAGCTCCGGATTCGGGTAAGTAACAAGTAATTTACTTTCACATGCTTGCTCTGCATAAGGAATGCCTTACCCGCCGCTATTTTCTTCATCACCTCAATCTCCTGGAGGGCTCTTTGGGCTTCAGCCTTGGCATTTTTCGTGCTTTCGAGGGCCACGGCAAGCTCGGACTCTCGCGTCTTCGAGTCACGCTCCAATGCCTCATGCTTCGACACGAGAGCTTGGAGCTCTTGCTGCACCTCGCCCACCCGTGCCTCCTGCCTTTCCCACTCGGTGCGCTCCTTGGCCGCTCTGTCTTCGGCCTCGGATAGCGCTTGCTTCAGGGTCGCCACCTCGGTCGTGGCCCCTGGCAAATTTACAATGATCCTATCATTTTGCAATCGCGTCTTCTTTTATATATACATATCTATAGACAGGGGATTACTTACCCTTGTTCTCCTCGAGCTGCCTCTTGGCAAGGCCGAGCTCTTTCTTGGACCCCTTGAGGTCCCGCTTCAATGCGGCAACCTCCGCAGTCTGTGCGGCAGAGGCCAGCAGCGAAGCCTGCATACGCATATAGACATACTTATGTTAGACTCCTGCGATATTGTTTGATCCTCTATTCGGCTTTTCTTTTTGAACACCGAACAGAGCATCAGGGGCTACTGTCTATGCGGTAATATTTTTCCTAATTTCAAAAACTTACCTCAAAGCTTGTTAGAAGGCTGGCACGGGCTTCAGTCAATCCGCTCTTGGCGGACTGAACCTTCTGGACCACCGCACTCATAATAGTGCGGTGCTCTTCGTCGATGGACAGAGGTTGTCTCTGGTTGGACAGAGGTCACCGGCACAGGTGTCTTGCCCCTTTTGGAAGGAGGCTGCCTGCCTGAGTCCGGGACCATTCGAGGTTCCGCCGCGGTGTTCGGCTGGTGGCCTAACTCGGAGCCCTCGGGAGCCTTGCTCCCTCTGCTCCCGGAGTCCGGAAGGTCGCCTTGAGGCACCTCTGGGACTGTCTCCCCTCGACCCGGTGCCTCTTGAGACAATACCTCGGTGTTGTCCGTAGGGCAAGGGGAGGTGGTGGTCGGAAGTGGATCGCTATCCATATCCGACGAGCCCAGGGAGCCGTCCGATGATACGTCGATACGGGCTCGTGGCGGTCTGCATAATCATAATTCGGCATTAGGAGAAGCAGTGCGACAAAGGAATGCTATGAGTTACTCTGGTATCCGAATACTTACGACTTCGCCAGGGGCTTGGCCCTGAGCAGCCACTCGTCTTCGCCTTCGGCGGCGGTGGTGGAGTAGTCCGGAAGGAGAGTCCTTCCCTTCTTGGACCCCTTGGCCCCCCAGTAGGGGCGGCCTTCCTTTTCTTGTCTCCCTCGATTGGAGGGGGAGCATCTTCATCTTCCTCCTTGTCTTCAGGAGAGGAGTGCGTCGCGGAGTTATCGGACGATAAGTCCGATAACGCGTGGCGCCGGGAACTCTTTCGGGTTCCCTTGGCCTTCTTGGTCTTCTCCGGCACCTTGTAAGGAGCCGGAGTTAGCATCTCCGTCAGGAGAGCATCCGCAGTGTCTTCGGGCAGAGGGGCCGGATAGTCAATCTGCCCCGACGTCTCCACCCAGTCCTGTTAAAGGCATGGAGATCAGACCCCGCACATGGTTAAGCCAGGGGAAATAAATATCCTACCAGATGTATGGAACTCACCGAATGCGCTCGGCGCTTCGCGCTTAACCCGCGGTCCTCGGTAAGAGAGGGAGGGACCTCTGCGCCCTTGAACAGCACCTTCCAGACGTCCTTGTGCGTCGTGTCAAAGAGCTCGCTCAGAGTCTGGTGCTGGGCCGGGTCGAACTCCCACAAGTTGAAGTCCCGTTGTTGCCACGGGAGGATCCGGCGGACGAGTATGACCTGGACTATGTTGACAAGCTTGAGCTTCTTGCTTGCCATGTTCAGGATACATTTCTGGAGTCCGTCCAGCTCCACCGATGAACCCCATGACAAGCCCTTCTCTTTCCAGGAAGTGAGCCGTGTGGGGAATCCAGATCAAAACTCGGGGGCAGCCACCCATTTGGTGTCGCGCGGCTCGGTGATGTAGAACCACGCCGATTGCCACCCCTTTATGGTCTCCACAAAGGAGCCTTCAAGCCATATAAAGTTGGGCATCTTGCCCACCATGGCTCCGCCGCATTCCGCTTGTTGGCCACCCACCACCTTCGGCTTGATATTGAAGGTCTTTAACCACAGGTCGAAGTAGGGCCGGATGCGGAGGAAAGCCTCACACACGATGATGAATGCCAAAATGTTGAGGATGAAGATTGGGGCCAGATCATGAAAGTCCAGCCCGTAGTAGAACATGAGACCACAGACGAATGGATGGAGGGGAAACCCCAGTCCACGGAGGAAGTGGTGGAGGAAAACTACCCTCTCATGAGGTTCTGGGGTAGGAACGATCTGTCCCGCAGCAGGCAGCCGATGCGCAATATTCGCGGCCTAGTATCCGGCTCCGCGCAGCTTCTTGATGTGTCCCTCCATAACGGAGGAAGCCATCCATTTGCCTCCCGCTCCGGACATGATTGGAGAAGGTTGAGGGGAAGGATGTGGGTTTGGGCGTTGGAGCTCGAGTGCGCAAGAGTGGATGAGCAAGGAGGAAGAAGGCGTGGGTAGAAAAAAAGGTTAAACCTTGTCCCTTTATAAGGGCGGCCGAAACTATGCGCCCCCACTAGCCTGGTAAAACTCGCCTGTCCCCCAAGCGCCATAATCAATGGCGCGGTTGGGTTACCCACGCCCGTATTGATAAGAATCCCGTAATAAGGGGAACACGATCTTTGCTTTGACAAGACGTGTCAAGAAAACTACCTCGCATTGTGTGCGGGGCTAGTTAAAGGAAACGGTTCGAATAATTACCGGGCCATGGCATAATGTCATGTTGCCAAAAGGGTCAGCAAATTAGATTTGTGGAAATATTATTCTCTCTACGGTGGTATGTGGAACTTATTTTGCAGGGTCAGACACTATCCTTGTATTCAACTTCTTCCGTGATGTATTCGGAGGAGGAACCCGCCTTGCAATGCCGAAGACAATATTGCGCGCCGGACTCATCGTCATTGAAGCCTGGTTCAGGGGCTACTGAGGGAGTCTTGGATTAGGGGGTATCCGGACAGCCGGATTATATCCTTCGGCCGGACTGTTAGACTATGAAGATACAAGATTGAAGACTTCGTCTCGTGTCCGGATGGGACTCTACTTGGCGTGGAAGGCAAGCTAGGCAATACGGATATGTATATCTTCTCCTTTGTAACCGACCTTGTTTAACCCTAGCCCTTTCTGGTGTCTATATAAACCGGAGGGTTTTAGTCCGTAGGACAATAACATACAATCATACCATAGGCTAGCTTCTAGGGTTTAGCCTCTCCGATCTCGTGGTAGATCAACTCTTGTAATACTCATATCATCAAGAATAAAGCAAGAAGGACGTAGGGTTTTACCTCCATCAAGAGGGCCCGAACCTGGGTAAAACATCGTGTCCCCTGCCTCCTGTTACCATCCGCCTTAGACGCACAGTTCGGGAGCCCCTACCCGAGATCCGCCGGTTTTGACACTGACAAGGACCTTTATTATGCAGTCTGTCGCTTTTATTTCTTCCGTATCACAAGATCGTATAAAGCTTATTTTCTCCACACTAATAGATCATACATATTTAGAGAGCAATTTTTATTGCTTGCAACAATGACAACTTACTTGAAGGATCTTATTCAATCCATAGCTAGATATGGTGGACTACTCTCATGGAAAAACTGGGTTTAAGGATATTTGGAAGCACAAGTAGTATCTCTACATGGTGCAAGGAATTTGGCTTGCATGAAGGGGAAAGGCAAGCTCAACATGTTGGACGATCCATGACAATATAATTTATTTCGGATATAAGAAAACATAACCCATTATGTTGTCTTCCTTGTCCAACATCAATTTTTTAGCATGTCATACTTTAATGAGTACTCACAATCATAAAAGATGTCCAAGATAGTATATTTATATGTGAAAACCTCTCTTTATTTATTACTTCCTATTAATTGCAACGATGACCAAAACTATGTTTGTCAACTCTCAAAAACTTTTATTCATCATACTCTTTATATGTGAAGTCATTACTCTCCATAGGATCAATATGATCTCTTTATTTCTTTTTATTCTTTCTCTTTTCTTTTATTTTATACCCTCAAGAACGTAGCAAGATAACCAAGCCCTTGACTCAAGACTAATCTTTATTATATATAGCTCACGGACTCGATTACATAGATAAGGATCAACATAAAACTCGAAGCTAGATCATACTAAACTTTATTCTACTAGATGAAGATATAGCCAAAAGGATCGAACTTAGAAAAACGGTAAAGATAGAAGTGTGATGGTGATACGATACTAGGGCACTCCCCCAAGCTTGGCAGTTGCCAAGGGGAGTGCACATACCTGATACTCAGTTCCTTTGGTGGTGATGACAATTGTGCCTTCAGCTTTTTCATATTGTAGTGTAGGAGAGCAATTTCCTCCATTAAATCATCGACCTCCGACTCCAACTTCAAGATCTTGTCACATAAATCTCCTTTGCTCTTCTGCCGAAAATGAGTAGGAATAGATTGGTTATTAGACCGGTTAGCCCTCTTAGGGAGACTAGACTTCTTGAACTTCACGTGCATATCCACAGGTTGAGGTAGAGGAATATCCTCCTCCTCCGAACTTGAATCATCGACCCTCATCAAATGAGCATCCTCGTCATCATCCGTAGTTCAACCATAAGGAGATAGGTCCCCATAGGTTTTCGGGTCAGCAATGAGATGTGAGACATAGCTCTCTCCGTCGGAGTCTTGAGATGACATCTTGCTCTAAATCTGCTACAAAGACAACTCGAAACAAAACAGAAGATATTTGCGTGGTATGGTGGTCATAACCTTCGGGAGATTATATAATGAATTCTTACCACCAAAAGAAGTATCGTGCAAGAAAACGGAGTCCGAAGGGCACACGAGGTGCCCACGAGGCAGGGGGTAGGGCGCGCCCTCCACCCTCGTGGATGCCTCATGTCCTTTTCGGACTACTTCTTATTTTCCTATTTTCTAAAATATTCCAAAACGGAGAAAAATTGCTATTAGAACTGTTTTGGAGTCGGTTTACTTACCGTACCACATACATATTCCTTTTCGGACTTTCAAACATTTTGGAAAGTGTCCCTTATGTACTCCTCCGGGGTTACGGTGTCAATAACATTGGTTTCAACATTTATGGGATTACCTGAGATATAATGTTTGATTCTTTGACTGTTCACCACCCTCGGATTTGTGCCTTCGAAGTTGTTGATTTTTATGGCACCGGAACGATAGACCTCCTCGATAACGTAAGGATCTTCCCATTTAGAGAGATGTTTTCCTGCAAAAAATGTTAAACGGGAGTTGTATAACAAAACATAATCACCTACATTAAACTCACGCTTTTGTATCCTTTTGTCGTGCCATCTTTTAACTTTTTCTTTAAATAGTTTGGCATTCTCATAGGCCTGGGTTCTCCACTCATCAAGTGAGCTAATGTCAAATAGTCTCTTCTCACTGACAAGTTTGAAATCATAATTGAGCTCTTTAATGGCCCAATATGCCTTATGTTCTAATTCGAGAGGTAAGTGACATGCTTTTCCATAAACCATTTTATACGGAGACATACCCATAGGATTTTTATATGCAGTTCTATAGGCCCATAATTCATCATCAAGTTTCTTGGACCAATTCTTTCTAGATCTATTAATAGTATTTTGCAAAATTAATTTAAGCTCTCTATTACTCAGTTCTACTTGACCACCAGACTGTGGGCGATATGGAGATGCAATTCTATGATTAACATCATACTTAGCAAGCATTTTACGAAAAGCACCATGAATAAAATATGAACCACCATCAGTCATTAAGTATCTAAGGACTCCAAACCTCAGAAAAATTAACTTCTTTAAGCATCCTAATAGAGGTGTTATGATCAGCACTACTAGTTGGAATAGCTTCTACCCACTTAGTAACGTAATCAACAACAACTAAAATACGTGTATAGCCATTAGAGGAAGGAAACGGTCCCATATAATCAAAGCCCCAACCATCAAATGGTTCAATAACAAGTGAATAGTTCATAGGCATTTCTTGACGTCTACTAATATTACCAATTCTTTGACATTCATCACAAGACAAGACAAACTTACGGGAATCTTTGAAGAGAGTAGGCCAATAAAAACCGGATTGCAATACCTTATGTGCAGTTCTATCTCCAGCATGGTGTCCTCCAAAAGCCTCGGAGTGACACTTGCGTAGGATCTATTCCTGTTCATGCTCAGGTACACAACGTCTAATAACACCATCTACTCCTTCTTTATAAAGGTGTGGGTCATCTCGGAAGTAATGTCTTAAATCATAGAAAACATTTTCTTTTGCTGGTATGTGAAACTAGGTGGCATAAATTTAGCAACAATGTAATTAGCATAATCATCATACCATGGAGCAGTATGAGAAGCATTTATGATAGCTAATTGTTCATCAGGAAAGCTATCATCTATAGGTAGTGGGTCAGCAAGAACATTCTCTAACCTAGACAAGTTGTCTACAACGGGGTTCTCAGCTCCTTTTCTATTAATAATATGCAAATCAAATTCTTGTAGCAAGAGAACTCATCTAATAAGTCTAGGTTTAGCATCATTCTTTTCCATAAGATATTAAATAGCAGATGATCAATGTGAACAGTAACTTTAGAATCAACAATATAAGGTCTGAACTTATCACAAGCAAATACAACTGCTAAAAATTCTTTTTCAGTAGTAGCATAATTTCTCTGGGCACTATATAAAGTTTTACTAGCATATTGGATAACATTTAATTTCTTATCAACTCTTTGTCCTAGAACAACACCTACAACATAATCACTAGCATCACACATAATTTCAAAGGGTAAATTCCAATCAGGTGGTTGAACAATAGGTGCAGAAATCAAGGTTTTCTTAAGAATTTCAAATGCTTATCATCATCAAAGACAAAAGGGACATCCTTTTGTAAGAGATTAGTCTAGGGCCTAGAAATTTTTGAGAAGTCTTTAATGAACCTCCTATAAAAACCGGCATGACCAAGGAAACTTCTTATACCTTTAATGTCCTTAGGACACGACATCTTTTCAATAGCATCAACCTTAGCTTTATAAACTTCAATACCTCTTTCAGAAAATTTATGCCCCAAGACAATACCTTCATTAACCATAAACTGGCACTTCTCCCAATTCAAGACAAGATTAGTTTCTTCACATCTCTGTAAAACTCGATCAAGGTTTCTTAAGCAATCATCAAAAGAAGTTCCATACACGGAGAAATCATCCACGAAAACCTCAACAATCTTTTCACAAAAGTTAGAGAATATAGCAGTCATACATCTTTGAAAGGTAGCAAGTGTATTACATAAAGCAAAAGGCATACGTCTATAAGCAAAGGTACTGAAAGGGCAAGTAAAAGTGGTCTTTTCCTAATCCTTTTTCGACACAGGAATTTGAGAGAAACCAGAATAACCATCTAGAAAGCAAAAATGTGTATGTTTGGATAATCTTTCTAGCATTTGATCAATAAAAGGTAAAGGGTAATGATCCTTTCTAGTAGCCTTATTTAATTTGCGGAAATCAATTACCATTCTATAACATGTAACAATTCTTTGTGGGATCAATTCATCTTTATCATTAGGGACAACAGTAATGCCTCCCTTCTTAGGGACACAACGGACAGGACTTACCCACTGGCTATCAGCAACAGGATAAATTATACCTGTCTCCAGAAGCTTTAGTATTTCATTTCTTACCACTTCTTTCATCTTAGGATTTAATCGTCATTGGTGATCAACAACCAGCTTAGCGTCTTTCTCCAATTTTATTTTGTGCTGGCATAGAGTGGGACTATTGCCCTTAAGATCATCAAGACTATATCCAATAGCAGCACGGTGCTTCTTCAGAGTTTTCAATAATTTCTCTTCTTCCTGCTCTGAATGGTTAGCACTAATAATAACACGATATATCTTTTTTTCATCAAGATAAGCATATTTAAGAGTATCAGGTAATGGTTTAAGCTCAAACATGGGATCACCCTTGGGTGGAGGAGGATCCCCTAGAATTTCAACAGGCAAGTTGTGTTTCAATATAGGTCCCTATTTAAAGAATACTTCATCTATTTCCCATCTTTCATTCATAAATATATCATTTTCATGGTCTAGCAAATATTGTTCTAAAGGATCATTAGGAGGCACGGCAATAGAAGCAAGACCAATAATTTCATATTTACTAGGCAATTCTTTATCATGAGGCTGTCTACGAAATTTAGCAAAATTAAAATCATGAGACATATCCCCTAAACCAATAGAAACAATATCCTTTTTGCAGTCTATCTTAGCATTAACATTATTCAAGAAGGGTCCAACAAATATAATGGGACAAAAGTTATCTTGTGGGGAACCAAGAACAAGAAAATCAGTAGGATATTTAACTTTCCCACACAAGACTTCAACATCTCTACCAATCCCAACTGGTGAAATAGTATCTATATTGGCAAGCTTAATTGTAACATCAATACCTTCTATCTCAGCAGGTGCAATATCATGCATAATTTCTTCGTAAAAAGAATGAGGTATTGCACTCGCACTAGCACCCATGTCACATAAGCCATGATAGCAATGGTCTCCTATTTTAACAGAAACAACATGCATGCCTACAACAGGTCTATGTTTATCTTTAGTATCGGGTCTAGCAATTCTAGCATCTTCATCACAAAAGTAAATAACACGCCCATCAATATTATCGACCAAGATTTCCTTAACCATAGCAATACTAGGTTCAACTTTAATTTGCTCAGAGGGTGTAGGTGTTCTAGTATTACTCTTATGAACCACACTTGAAGCTTTAGCATGATCATTTATTCTAAGAGGAAAAGGTGGTTTCTCAATATAAGCGGTAGGAACAATAGGATCAACATTATAAGTGATAGTATTTTCTTCAACTTTAATAGGTTCAACTACTTTTACTTCAATGGGAGGATGATATATAAACCACTTTTCCTTAGGGAGATCAACATGACTAGCAAATGATTCACAGAAAGAAGCTACTATCTCGGAGTCAAGTCCATATTTAGTGCCAAATTCACGAAAAGCATCAGTATCCATAAAATATTTAACACAATCAAACTTAGGTATTATACCTGACTCCTTACCTTCGTCGAGTTCGAAATATTCTGAATTGCATTTAATTCTTTCCAATAAATCCCATTTGAATTCAATAGTCTTCATCATAAAAGAACCAGTACAAGAAGTATCGAGCATGGAGCGATTATTGAGAGAAAGCCGAGCATAAATTTTTTGAATAATAATTTCTCTTGAGTGCTCATGATTGGGGCATGAATATAACATTGACTTAAGCCCCCCCCCAGCTTGAGCGATGCTTTCTCCTTCGCGAGGCCAAAAATTATATATATAATTACGATCACGATGAACTAGATGTATAGGATAAAACTTCTGATGAAATTCCAATTTCAATCGGTTGTAGTTTGATGATCCAATATCATCACATAGCCTAAACCATGTCAATGCATTTCCCTTCAAAGATAAAGGGAAGACATTCTTCTCGAGAACATCCTCGGGCATACCTGCAAGCTTGAATAATCCACAAACTTCATCCACATAGATTAGGTGCATATCGGGATGTAATGTTCCATGTCCTGTAAAATGATTACCTAGCAGTTTGTCTATCATACCCGAAGGAATTTCAAAGTAAACATTTTCAGTAGGTTCAGTAGGTTGAGAAGCAACTCTTTGCTCTACTTGTCAGGGTGAAGATACCCCGAACAAGCCCCTCAAAGGATTGTTTTCCATAGTAACAAGTGACAATAAATTTCAGCACACTATATAAATTTTTCCTTGCCAAATTCCACTTACCAAAGGCGCTTCACTCCCTGGCAACGGCGCCAGAAAAGAGTCTTGATGACCCACAAGTATAGGGGATCTATCGTAGTCCTTTTGATAAGTAAGAGTGTCGAACCCAACGAGAGCAAAAGGAAATGACAAGTAGTTTTCATTAAGGTATTCTCTGCAAGCACTGAAATTATCGGTAACAGATAGTTTTGTGATAAGGTAATTCATAACGGGTAACAAGTAATAAAAGTAAACAAGGTGCAGCAAGGTGGCCCAATCCTTTTTGTAGCAAAGGACAAGCCTGGACAAACTCTTATATAAAGGAAAGCGCTCCCAAGGACACATGGGAATTATCGTCAAGCTAGTTTTCATCATGCTCATATGATTCGCGTTCGTTACTTTGATAATTTGATATGTGGGTGGAACAGTGCTTGGATACTGCCCTTACTTGCACAAGCATCCCACTTATGATTAACCCCCTTCGCAAGCATCCGCAACTATGAAAGAAGAATTAAGGTAAACCTAACCATGGCATGAAACATATGGATCCAAATCAGCCCCTTACGAAGCAACGCATAAACTAGGGTTTAAGCTTCTGTCACCCTAGCAACCCATCATACACTTATTACTTCCCAATGCCTTCCCCTAGGACCAAACAATGGTGAAGTATCATGTAGTCGACGTTCAATCTATATCATAAAAATACCAAAAATATTTCTCTTATTATTATCGTCTCTATCAGATCTCACTCTTGCAAGTGGCCGTGAAGGGATTGACAACCCCTTTATCACGTAGGTTGCGAGGTTCTTATTTATTTGTGTAGGTACGAGGTGACTCGCGCGTGGTCTCCTACTGGATTGATACCTTGGTTCTCAAAAACTGAGGGAAATACTTACGCTGCTTTACCGCACCACCCTTTCCTCTTCAAGGGAAAACCAACGCAGTGCCCAAGAGGTAGCAAGAAGGATTTCTGGCGTCGTTGCCAGGGAGATCTACGCCAAGTCAAGACATACCAAGTACCCATCACAACTTTTATCCTTCACATTACATTATTTGCCATTTGCCTCTCATTTTCCTCTCCCCCACTTCACCCTTGCCATTTTATTTGACCTCTCTTTCTGTTCGCCTCTTTTTCGCTTGTTTCTTGTTTGCTTGTGTGTTGGATTGCTTGCTTGTCACGATGGCTCAAGATAATACTAAATTGTGTGACTTTGCCAATACCAACAATAATGATTTTATTAGCACTCCGATTGCTCCTCTTACCGATGCTGAATCTTGTGAAATTAATACTGCTTTGCTGAATCTTGTCATGAAAGATCCGTTTTCTGGCCTTCCTAGTGAAGATGTCGCTTCCCATCTAAACAACTTTGTTGATTTGTGTGATATGCAACAGAAGAAAGATGTGGATAATGATATTGTTAAGCTTAAGCTATTTCCGTTTTCACTTCGAGATCGTGCTAAAGCTTGGTTTTCATCTTTGCCTAAAAATAGTATTGATTCATGGAATAGGTGCAAAGATGCTTTTATCTCTAAGTATTTTCCTCCCACTAAGATCATCTCTCTTAGAAATGATATTATGAATTTTAAGCAACTTGATCATGAACATGTTGCACAAGCTTGGGAGAGGATGAAATTAATGATACATAATTGCCCTACACATGGATTGAATTTATGGATGATTATACAAATTTTTTATGCTGGATTGAATTTTGCTTCTAGAAATCTTTTAGATTCGTCCTGGGAGGCAATTTTATGGAAATCACTTTAGGGTAAGCTACCAAACTCCTAGATAATATTATGGTTAATTATTCTCGATGGCACACTGAAAGATCCACTAGTAAAAAGGTGCATGCAATTGAAGAGATTAATGTTTTGAGTGGAAAGATGGATGAACTTATGAAATTGTTTGATAATAAGAGTGCTCCTACTGATTCTAATGATATGTCTTTGTTTACTTTTATTGAGAATAATAATGAATCTATGGATATGAATTTTGTTGGTAGGAACAATTTTGGTAACAACGCGTATAGAGGTAATTTTAATTCTAGGCCGTTTCCTAGTAATTCCTCTAATAATTATGGTAATTCTTACAACAGTTCTTATGGAAATTATAATAAGATGCCCTCTGATTTTGAATCTAATATTAAAGAACTTATTACTTCGCAAAAGAGTTTCGATGCTTTGATTGAAGAAAAATTGCTTAAGATTGATGAGTTGGCTAGGAACGTGGATAGAATTTCTCTTGATGTTGATTCTTTGAAACTTAGATATACTCCACCTAAGCATGATATCAATGAGTCTCTCAAAGCTATGAGAATTTCCATTGATGAGTGCAAAGAAAGAACCGCTAGGATGCGGGCTAAGAAAGATTGCTTTGTGAAGGCATGTTCTTCTAGTTTTCATGATAATAATGATGACGATCTAAAAGTTGTTGATGTGTCTCCTATTAAATCTTTATTTTGCAATATGAATCTTGATAATTATGGGACTGGAGATGAGTCAACTTTAGTTAGAAGGCGTCCCAAAAATTTGGAGTTTTTAGATCTTGATGCAAAAATTGTTAAAAGTGGGATTGAAGAGGTTAAAACTTTAAATATCAATGAACCCACTATCTTGTATTTCAAGGAATTTAATAATGAAAATTGCTCTGTTGTTGATTGTATTTCCTTGTTGCAATCCATGCTAAATTCTCCTCATGCTTATAGTCAAAATAAAGCTTTTACTAAACATATTGTTGATGCTTTGATGCAATCTTATGAAGAAAAACTTGAGTTGGAAGTTTCTATCCCTAGAAAACTTTATGATGAGTGGGAAGCTACAATTAAAATTAAAATTAAAGATCATGAATGCTATGCTTTGTGTGATTTGGGTGCTAGTGTTTCCACGATTCCAAAAACTTTGTGTGATTTGCTAGGTTTCCGTGAATTTGATGATTGTTCTCTAAACTTGCACCTTGAGGATTCCACTATTAAGAAACCTATGAGAAAGATTAATTATGTTCTTATTGTTGCAAATAGGAATTATGTACCCGTAGACTTCATTGTTCCTGATATAGATTGCAATCCTTCATGTCCTATTATTCTTGGTAGACCTTTCCTTAGAATGATTGGTGCAATTATTGATAGGAAGGAAGGGAATATTAAATTCCAATTTCCATTAAGGAAAGGCATGGAACACTTCCCTAGAAAGAAATTGAAATTACCATATGAATCTATTATGAGAGCCACTTATGGATTGCCTACCGAAGATGGCAATACCTAGATCTAGCCTTGCTTTTATGCCTAGCTAAGGGCATTAAACGATAGCGCTAGTTGGGAGGCAACCCAATTTTATTTTTATTCCTTGCTTTTTGCTCCTGTTTAGTAATGAAAAATTTATCTAGCCTCTGTTTTGGTTGTGTTTTTTGTGTTTAATTAGTGTTTGTGCCAAGTATAACTGTTGGGAAGACTTGGGGAAAGTCTTTTTGATCTTGCTGTAAAAAACAGAAACTTTAGCGCTCACGAGAATTGCTTCCATTTTTTATTGGAGAGTGCTATTTAGTTAATTATTTTTGCAGATGATTAATAGATAAATTACTCACGTCCAGAATTTTATTTTAGAATTTGTGGCGTTCCAGAAGTTTGCGTTAGTTACAGATTACTTCAGACTGTTCTGTTTTTGACAGATTCTGTTTTTCGTGTGTTGTTTGCTTATTTTGATGAATCTATGGCTAGTAAAAGAGTTTATAAACCATAGAGAAGTTGGAATACAGTAGGTTAAAAACCAATATAAATAAAGAATTAGTTCATCATAGTACCTTGAAGTGGTGTTTAGTTTTCTTTCGCTAACGGAGCTCACGAAATTTTCTTGTTAAGTTTTGTGTTGTGAAGTTTTCAAGTTTTGGGTAAAGATTTGATGGATTATGGAAAAAGAAGTGGCAAGAGCCTAAGCTTTAGGATGCCCATGGAACCCCAAGGTAAAATTCAAGGACACGAAAAAAGAGAAAAATAAAATAAGACAAAAATGATCACCATTATTAGAGCATTGTCCCAATGAGGAAAGGATGATGGAGACTATGATTCCCCCACAAGTCGGGATGAGATTCCGGACGAAAAATAAAAAAAAAGGGAAAATAGGCCAAAAAAAGAAGGCCCAAATAAAAAAATAAAAAATAAATAAGAGAAAAAGAGAGAAGGGACAATGTTACTATCCTTTTTCCACACTTGTGCTTCAAAGTAGCACCATGTTCTTCATGATAGAGAGTCACTTATGTAGTCACATTCATAAACTAGTGGGAATTATACATTATAGAACTTGGCTTGTATATTCCAATGATGGGCTTCCTCAAATTGCCCTAGGTCTTCGTGAGCAAGCAAGTTGGATGCACACCCACCTAGTTTCTTTTGTTGAGCTTTCATACACTTATAGCTCTAGTGCGTCTGTTGCATGGAAATCCTTACTCACTCACATTGATATTTATTAATGGGCATCTCCATAGCCCGTTGATACGCCTAGTTGATGTGAGACTATCTTCTCCTTCTTTTTTTCTTCTCCACAACCACCGTTCTATTACACCATAGTGCTATATCCATGGCTCACGCTCATATATTGCGTGAAGATTGAAAAAGTTTGAGAACATCAAAAGTATGAAACAATTGCTTGGCTTGTCATCGGCGTTGTGCATGATTTAATACTTTGTGTGATGAAGATAGAGCATAGCCAGACTATATGATTTTGTAGGGATAACTTTCTTTGGCCATGTTATTTTGAGAAGACATGATTCCTTAGTTAGTGTACTTGAAGTATTATTATTTCTATGTCAATACTAAACTTTTATCTTGAATCTTTCGGATCTGAACATTCATGCCACAATAAAGAAAAATTACATTGAGAAATATGTTAGGAAGCATTCCACATCAAAAATCCTGTTTTTATCATTTACCTACTCGAGGACGAGCAGGAATTAAGCTTGGGGATGCTGATACGTCTCCAACGTATCTATAATTTTTGATTGTTCCATGCTATTATATTATCTATTTTGGATGTTAATGGGCTTATTTTTACACTTTTATATTATTTTTGGGACTAACCTATTAACCGGAGGCCCATCCTAAATTGTTGTTTTTTTTGCCTATTTTAGAGTTTCGCCGAAAAGGAATATCAAACGGAATGAAACCTTCGGGGGCGTTATTTTTGGAACAAACGTGATCCAGGAGACTTGGAGTGGACTTCAAGAATCAATCGAGGAGGCCACGAGGCAGGGGGCGTGCCCTCCACCCTCGTGGGCCCCTCATTGGTCCACCGACCTGCTTCTTCCTCCTATATATATATATATCCAAATACCCCGCGAACATCCAGGAGCACCACGAAAACCTAATTCCACCGCCGCAACCTTCTGTACCCAAGAGATCCCATCTTGGGGCCTTTTCCGGAGCTCCGCCAGAAGGGGCATTGATCACGGAGGGCCTCTACATCAACTCCATGGCCCCTCCGATGATGTGTGAGTAGTTTACTTCAGACCATCGGGTCCATAGCTAGTAGCTAGATGGATTCTTCTCTCTCTTTGGATCTCAATACAAAGTTCTCCTCGATTCTCTTGGAGATCTATTCGATGTAATCTTCTTTTGCGGTGTGTTTGTCGAGATCCGATGAATTGTGGGTTTATGATCAAGTTTATCTATGAACAATATTTGAATCTTCTCTGAATTCTTTTATGTATGATTGGTTTTTCTTTGCAAGTCTCTTCGAATTATCGGTTTGGTTTGGCCTGCTAGATTGATCTTTCTTGCAATGGGAGCAGTGCTTAGCTTTGGGCTCAATCTTGCGGTGCTTGATCCCAGTGACAGAAAAGGAAACGACGTGTATTGTATTGTTGCCATCGAGGATAACAAGATGGGGTTTATATCATATTGCATGAGCTCTACATCATGTCATCTTGCTTAATGCGTTACTCTGTTCTTATGAACTAAATACTCTAGATGCATGCTGGATAGCGGTCGATGTGTGGCCTAATAGTAGTAGATGCAGGCAGGAGTCGGTCTACTTGTCGCGGACGTGATGCCTATATACATGATCATGCCTAGATATTCTCATAATTATTCGCTTTTCTATCAATTGCTCGACAGTAATTTGTTCACCCACCGTAATACTTATGCTATCTTGAGAGAAGCCACTAGTGAAACCCATGGCCCCCGGGTCTATTTTCCATCATACAAGTTTCCAATCTACTTTATTTTGCTATCTTTTACTTTAAATCTATATCATAAAAATACCAAAAATATTTATCTTATTATTATCATCTCTATCATATCTCACTCTTGCAAGTGGTCGTGAAGGGATTGACAACCCCTTTATCGCGTTGTTGCGAGGTTCTTATTTGTTTGTGTAGGTACAAGGTGACTCACGCGTGGTCTCCTACTAGATTGATACCTTGGCTCTCAAAAACTAAGGGAAATACTTACGCTGCTTTACTGCACCACCCTTTCCTCTTCAAGGGAAAACCAACGCAGTGCTCAAGAGGTAGCAAAATACAACATACATCTCGTCAAAATATCGAAGGAATACCAAATTCACATGACTACTTATAGCAAGAATTCTCCCATGTCCTCAGGAACAAACGTAACTACTCACAAATCATATTCATGTTCATAATCAGAGGGGTATTAAAATGCATAAAGGATCTGAACATGTCGGGGATATACCCCGCGGTATGACCCGGCCGGAGATATGACCCGGCTGGGACTTGGTACTTCATTGGTAAGACGGCAGATTGTTTAAACCAGAGGTTAAGTCAGCGGGAACAGTTAAGAAGGTTAAGCCGGCGGACACAGTCATGTAAGCCGGCGGACACAGTCATGTAAGCCGGCAGGCACAGTCATGTAACCCGGCAGACACAGTCATGTAAACCCGGCAGACACAGTCATAGGAGCTAGAAGGTTAAGCAGATAGTCAAGTCAGACAGTTAAGCCAGACAGTTAAGCCCCAGATTGTAGGTCAATAGTTAAGAAGCCCAAAACATTAAAGAAGCCCATGGAGAGAAAACAGAATAGTTATGTCTTAAGTCCGAGTTGGACTCTACATGTAACCCGCCTGAGGGAGTCCTGGATTAGGGGGTGTTCGGGTAGCCGGACTATACCTTCAGCCGGACTCCTGGACTATGAAGATACGAGATTGAAGACTTCGTCCCGTGTCCGAAAGGGACTTTCCTTGGCGTGGAAGGCAAGCTTGGCGATACGGATATGTAGATCTCCTACCATTGTAACCGGCTTTGTGTAACCCTAACCCTCTTCGGTGTCTATATAAACCAGAGGGTTTTAGTTCGTAGGACAAAGTTCACAACAACAATCATACCATAGGCTAGCTTCTAGGGTTTAGCCTCTCCGATCTCGTGGTAGATCTACTCTTGTACTACCCATATCATCAACATTAATCAAGCAGGGCGTAGGGTTTTACCTCCATCAAGAGGGCCCGAACCTGGGTAAAACTTCGTGTCCCTTGCCTCATGTTACCATCCGGCCTAGACGCACAGTTCGTGACCCCCTACCCGAGATCCGCCGGTTTTGACACCGACATTGGTGCTTTCATTGAGAGTTCCTCTGTGTCGTCGCCGTCAGGCTCGATGGCTCCTATGATCATCAATAGCGATGTAGTCCAGGGTGAGACCTTCCTCCCCGGACAGATCTTCGTCTTCGGCGGGTTTGCACTGCGGGCCAATTCACTTGGCCATCTGGAGCAGATCGAAAGCTACGCCCCTGGCCGTCGGGTTAGATTTGGAAGTTTAAACTACACGGCTGACATCCGCGGGGACTTGATCTTCGACGGATTCGAGCCACTGCCGAGTGCGCCGCACTGTCCCGACGAGCATGATCTAGCTCTGCTGCCGAACAGTGCCCTGGAGGCCGCAGCCGCATCGGCTTCGACCCTTAATTCGGAACCAACTACGCCGATCGAGGATGGGCGGTTGGACGCCGCCTCGGGGGCTGCGATCCCAACGGCGATTGAGCCGAACACCAGCCCCGCACTCCGAGAGACTCGTGACTCCAAGGAGACAGACTCCTCTCCGGACTCCGAACCCTCTGCGCCCCTGCCGATCGAATCCGGTTGGGCGCCAATCATGGAGTTTACTGCCGCGGACATCTTTCAGCACTCGCCTTTCGGCGATATTCTGAAGACACTTGAGTCTCTCTCTTTATCAGGAGAGCCCTGGCCGGACTACGGTCAGCAAGGTTGGGGTATGGACGATGAAGAAATTCAAAGCCCACACACCACCCACTTTGTAGCCACTGTCGATGAGAAACCAGCCCTTATGAGAGAGCGGCAGACAGAGAGGTCGAGGACGATAATTATATTCCTCCCTCCGAAGACGAGGCAAGCCTCGACGACGACGAATTCGTCGTGCCAGAGTATCCCGTCGAGCAAGAGCGTTTTCAACGCAGGCTTATGGCCACGGCAAGAAGCCTCAAGAAAAAACAGCAACAGCTTAGAGCTGATCAAGATTTGCTAGTCGACAGATGGACTGAAGTCCTTGCGGCTAAAGAGCATAAACTCGAACGCCCCTCCAAGAGCTACCCAAAGTGCAGGTTGCTACCCCGATTAGAGGAGGAAGCACTTAAACCTACATCACCTGCACTCGATACGACCGATCGGCCACCTCGTGGCCACGACAAAGAGGCCTCTCGGCCCTCCACTCAAGCCGCACCCCATACCAAGGCACGGGAAAATGCGCCGGACCTGCAAGATATGTTGGAGGACAAGGCAAGGCAAACAAGATCGATCTACGGAACGCGTGGGCACCCCACGACTCGAGACGGTAACTGTCACGCCGGCCACAAATTCGGCAGGGCTGAGCACAGTAGACAAAGCTCATTGGAGCTACATCGTGATATAGCCCAGTACAGAGGCGCCGCACACCCACTATGCTTCACAGACGAAATAATGGATCATCAAATCCCCGAGGGTTTCAAACCCGTAAACATCGAATCATATGATAGCACAACAGATCCCGCGGTATGGATCGAGGATTATCTCCTTCATATCCACATGGCCCGCGGCGATGATTTCCACGCCATCAAATACCTCCCACTCAAGCTTAAACTACCAGCTCGGCATTGGCTTAACAGCTTGCCAACAGGATCAATCAGTTGTTGGGAGGACCTGGAAGACGCACTCCTCGACAATTTCCAGGGCACTTATGTGCGACCCCCAGACGCCGATCACCTAAGTCACGTAATTCAGCAGCCAGAGGAATCGGCCAGGCAATTCTGGACACGGTTCCTAACAAAAAAAAATCAAATAGTCGACTGTCCGGACGCTGAGGCCCTAGCAGCCTTCAAGCACAATATCTGTGACGAGTGGCTTGCCTGGCACCTTGGACAGGAAAAGCCGAAGTCTATGGCAGCACTCACGACACTCATGACCAGCTTTTGCGCGGGAGAAGATAGCTGGCTTGCTCGTAGCAACAATATGACCAAGAACCCGGGTAATTCGGATACCAAGGATAGTAGTGGTAGGTCGCGTCGCAACAAGCAGAAGCGCCGCATTAACGGCGACAATGCTGAGGCTACGGCAGTTAATGCCGGATTCAGAGGCTCTAAATCCGGTCAGTGGAAAAAGCCATTTAAAAGGAATCCTAGGAGCCCGTCCAATTTGGACCGAATACTCGACCGCTTGTGCCAGATACATGGCACCCCCGAAAAGCCGGCCAATCACACCAACAGGGATTGTTGGGTGTTCAAGTAGGCAGGCAAGTTAAATGCCGAAAATGAAGACAAGGGGCTGCATAGCGATGACGACGAGGAGCCTCGACCGCCGAACAACAGTGGACAGAAGGGTTTTCCCCCACAAGTGCGGACGGTGAACATGATATACGCAACCCATGTCCCCAAAAGGGAGCGGAAGCGCGCGTTAAGGGACGTATACGCGATAGAGCCAGTCGCCCCAAAGTTCAACCCATGGTCCTCCTGCCCGATCACCTTTGATTGAAGGGACCATCCCACTAGCATCCGTCATGGCGGATTCACCGCATTGGTTCTAGACCCAATTATTGACGGATTTCATCTCACTAGAGTCCTTATGGACGGCGACAGCAGCCTGAACCTGCTTTACCAGGATACAGTGCAGAAATGGGCATAGATCCCTCGAGGATTAAGCCCACCAAAACGGCCTTTAAAGGCGTAATACCAGGTGTAGAGGCCAACTGTACAGGCTCAGTCACACTTGAAGTGGTCTTTGGATCTCCGGATAATTTCCGAAGCAAGGAGTTAATCTTTGACATAGTCCCATTCCGCAGTGGCTATCACGCACTGCTCGGGCGAACCGCATTCGCCAAGTTCAATGCGGTACCGCACTACGCATACCTTAAGCTCAAAATGCCAGGCCCTCGAGGAGTAATTACGGTCAATGGAAACACCGAATGCTCCCTCCGAACGGAGGAGCACACGGCGGCCCTTGCAGCGGAAGTACAAAGCAGCCTCTCCAGGGAGTTCTCCAGTCCGGCCATTAAACGACCGGACACCATCAAGCGCGCCCGGAGTAACCTACAACAAGACCGCCTGGCACGATTTGAGCAGGCATGGCAATGCGGCCCCAACCCTAGCCCTCGCGAAAAGGTGACGCCAGTGCTTCGCGTACATAACTACGCTCTGGAAATACCATGGGTACAGGGGGAGGGGCACCATAACGGCACGCCCGAAACACGGCTTAAACCGCACCAGGGGCTGCCGATTTTTTTAATTTTCTCTTACTTTCAGGACTCCTTTCTTCGGAAGGCCTGTTCGGCAGTTCAATTGCCGCACAAACGATGCAAGAACCAGGGAAGCAGACCAGCCATGCCGCATTATGGAACTCCTGGGTGGTCTTTATCACGAGCAGTATACCTGTTTCGCATACCATTCCGCAGCCTGCCCCTTTAACGGACATGTTAAATAGTCCAACCTTTTGCTTATCGCATTATTTGTATCGTTCTGCTTTGATCGCAGCCCTTTTTAATAAACAATGCATAGCTTTTGTCTATTTTTGCATTACTCTTTTTTTACAAATATATGTTCCTTAACGACATGTTGCACCCGTACACTTTGGTACGGCCAAAATACGCCAGGGGCTTTAGTACCCCTCAATATGGTGTGAGAAGTCCGAACACTTTAACAAGTGCGGCACCCCGAACTTATAGCATTATATGCATCGGCTCCGAATCATGTCTTGGGTCAATAGTTGGGTTTGCCCGGCTCCTATTCTTTTGGTGCCTTACGTTCCGCTATATCGGCCAAGGTAGCACTAGGAGAACCACTGCGATTGTGCCCCAGTTGAGCTAGGTCAAGCACCTCAGTGGAGAAAGCTAAAACTGACTGTCATGATGAAGCGAGAGCTGGTCGCTGTTCGAGAGGTTTTTCGAGTCCCTAAAGACTTATGCCACTTAGAGCGAGGAGTCGGCTCTGTCCGGCTAAGGCGTGGATAGCGCCCCGAACTCGGTCTTCCGAATACCAGGGGCTTCGCCGAAATTTAAAATTATAGAATTCTATGGCTAAGTGAGAGTGTTCACGCATTATAGTCTGATTCCCTTGTTCGTTGGGCTGAGCGCCTCCCTCGAAGGACCCAAACATGGGAAAAAGTGCGCTCAGGTTTATCCCCGAACACCCCAGCACTAGCGGCACGGGGGAAGAAGCCGACGACTCGCCATCTCTCAGAATTGATAAACAGCCACACAGAAGGTAATATTTTAAATTCCAACAGCATTGCTTAGCGCATATGAACAAGTTTTCAGCGCACAGGACAAAACGAGCAAGTTTCACTCAAAAATTACATCCCAAGAACATTCATCCACCACAAGGCAGGCACCCTTCAGAACATCCTTATAATAATTCTCGGGCTTGCGATGCTCTTTCCCCGGCAGTGGCCCATCCTTCACAAGCTTCTCAGCATCCAACTTGCCTCAGTGCACCTTAGCACGGGCAAGGGCCCTACGGGCACCTTCAATGCAGACGGAGCGCTTGATGACTTCGAGCCTTGGACAGGCCTCCACCAGCCACCGCACCAGTCCGAAATAGCTCCCAGGCAGAGCCTCTCCAGGCCACAGCCGAACTATGAGGCCCTTCATGGCCTGTTCGGCCGCCTTGTGGAGCTCGACCAATTGCTTCAGCTGGTCGCTCAGGGGCACGGGGTGTCCGGCCTCAGCATACTGAGACCAAAACACCTTCTCTGTCGAGCTGCCCTCCTCGGCTCGATAGAATGCGGCGGCATCGGACACACTCCGGGGAAGATCTGCGAACGCTCCTGGAGAGCTCCGGATTCGGGTAAGTAACAAGTAACTCACGTTTATGTGTTTGCTTTGCATAAAGAATGCCTTACCCGTCGCTATCTTCTTCACCTCATCCAACTCCTGGAGGGTCTTCTGGGATTCGGCCTTGGCAGACTTGGCATTTTCAATAGCCGTCGCGAGCTCGGACGCTCGCATCTTTGAGTCAAGCTCCAAACTCTCATGTTTTTTCATGAGAACCTGGAGCTCTTGCTGCACCTTGCCAACCTGGGCCTCGTACTTCTCCCGCTCGGTGCGCTCCGTGGCCGCCCTCTTCTTGGCCTCAACCAGCGCTTGCTTAAGGGTCGCCACCTCAGACATGGCCCCTACAATAGCCACGATAATCCTGTCATTTTTTGCAATTGCACCTTTTTATATATATTTAAACAAGGTATTTCTTACCTTCATTGTCCTCGAGCTGCTTCTTGGCACGCCCGAGCTCTTGCTTGGACCGCTCGAGGTTCTACTTTAGCGTGTCCACTTCTGCAGTCAGTGCGGCAGACGCAAGCAGAGAAGCCTGCATACGCATATTGACTCCTTTTTGTTAGACTCCTGCGAATTTTATTTGATCCTCTATTCGGCTTTTCTTCCCGAACGCCAAACAGAGCATCAGGGGCTACTATCTATGCGATAATATTATTTACACATTCTTTACTTATCTCAAAGCCAGTTAAAAGGCTAGTACAAGCTTCAGTTAGTCCGCTCTTGGCGGACCGAACCTTCTGGACCACCGCACTCATAATGGTGCGGTGCTCCTCGTCGATGGAGGCGCCTTGGAGCGCCTCCAACAGATTATCCAGTGCCGCCGGTTGGACGGGGGTCACCGGCACGGTGGGCTTGCTCCTCTTGGAAGGAGGTCCCCCACCGGACTCTGGAACCTTTGAAGGTTCCGGAGCGGTGTTCGGCCTAGAGCCAGACTTGGAGCCCTGGGGGGTTTTATCCCCTTTACTCATGGAGTCTGGGAGGTTGCCTTGCGTCGCCTCCAGGACCACCTCCTCCCGGCTTGGAACCTGTTGAGACAACACTTCGGCATCGTCCGTAGGGCGGGGGGACGAAGCCGTCGGAAGCGAATTCACATCCGGCGAGTCTAGTGAACCGCTCGACGATGCGTCGAGCCGGTCTTTGGGTGGGCTGCATAATCATATTCAACATAAGGGAAAGCTGTGCAATAAAGGAATACTATGAATTACTCTGGTATCCGGATACTTACGATTTCGCCAGGGGCTTGGCCCTGAGCAGCCACTCTTCTTCGCCGTCGTCGGCGTCAGTGGAGTAGTCCGGGGGAAGGGTTCTCCCCTTCTTGGACCCTCCGGCCTCCCAGAGAGAGCGGCCTTCCTTTTCTTCTCTCCTCTCGCTGGAGGGGGAGAGGTCTCTTCTTCTTCCTCCTCGTCTTCATGGGAGGAATGCGCCACGGAGCCTTTGGGTGATGAACCCGACACCTCCTGGCGCCGGGCACTCTTTCGAGTCCCCGTGGCCTTCTTTGTGGCCTTCTTCTCCGGCACCACATAAGGTGCCGGAACCAGCAGCTTCGCCAAGCGGGCTTCAGCTGGGTCTTCGGGCAAGGGAGCCGGACAGTCGATCTGTCCGGACTTCGCCTTCCAACTTTGTCAAAGGTAAGGGAGCTTAGATCCCACATTGAGTTAAATTATGGAAAACTAATACCCTGTAAAAGGTACAAACAACTTACCGCCCTAGCGTGACGCTGCGCGCTGAATCCGCGATCCTCGGTGGCGGATGCGGGAGCCTCGGCGCCCTTGAAAAGCACCTTCCAGGCATCTTCGTACGTAGTGTCGAAGAGCCTGCTCAGAGTTCGGTGCTGCGCCGGGTTGAACTCCTGCAGATTGAAGGCCCGTTGTTGACATGGGAAGATCAGGCGGATAAGCATAACCTGGACTACATTGACAAGCTTGAGCTGCTTGTCACCAGGGTTAGGATGCATGTTTGCAGTCCAGTCACCTCTCCTTTGTTGCCCCACGACAGGCCCGTCTCTTTCCAGGATGTGAGCTGCGTTGGGGATCCGGACCGGAACTCGGGGGCTGTGACCCACTCAGGGTCGCACGGCTCGGTGATGTAAAACCACCCCGATTGCCACCCCTTCAGGGTCTCCACAAAGGAGCCCTCAAGCCATAAGACGTTGGGCATCTTGCCCACCATGGCGCCTCCGCACTCCACCTGGTTGCCGCGCACCACCTTCGGCTTGACGTTTAAAGTCTTGAGCCATAGGCCGAAATGGGGGCGGATGCAGAGGAAAGCCTCGCACACGATGATAAACGTCGAGATGTTGAGGATGAAGTTCGGGGCCAGATCATGGAAATTCAGGCCGTAGTAGAACATGAGTCCCCGGACGAATGGGTGGATCGGAAAGCCCAGTCCGCAGAGGAAGTGGGGAAGGAACACCACCCTCTCATGGGGCCTTGGGGTGGGGAGGAGCTGCCCCTTTTCGGGAAGCCGGTACGCGATGTTGTTAGACAAGTATCTGGCCTTCCTCAGTTTCTTGATGTGTCCCTCCGTGACGGAGGAGACCATCCACTTGCCTCCCGCTCCGGACATGGCTAGAGAAGGTTGAGGTGGGGAGTGCGGACTTGGGCGCTGGAGCTCGAGTGCGCGAGAATGGATAAGCAAGGGAGGAAGAAGGTGTAGGTGAAAAGATGGATCCTTATCCCCTTATATGGGTCGACGCAACTACGTGTCCCCACCAGCCTGATAAAACTCGCTTATCTCCAAGCGTCATAATCAATGGCGCGGTTGGGTTACCCACGCCCGTATTGATGAGAATCCCGGAATGAGGAGACACGATCTCTGCTTTAACAAGACGTGCCAAGAAAACTGCCTCGCATAACGCGCTGAGGTGGGATAATGAAACGACTCGGATAAAGGCTTGGCCGTGGTGTGTCACACTGCGGAATACGTCAGCAGATTAGATTTGTGTAAATATTATTCTCTCTATGGCAATATGTGGAAACTTATTTTGCAGAGACGGACAATATGTGGAAACTTGGAGGAGGAACCCGCCTTGCAATGCCGAAGACAATCTGCGCGCCGGACTCGTCGTCATTGAAGCCTAGTTCAGGGGCTACTGAGGGAGTCCTGGATTAGGGGGTGTTCGGATAGGCGGACTATACCTTCAGCCGGACTCCTGGACTATAAAGATACGAGATTGAAGACTTTGTCCCGTGTCCGGAAGGGACTTTCCTTGGCGTGGAAGGCAAGCTTGGCAATACGGATATGTAGATCTCCTACCATTGTAACCGACTTTGTGTAACCCTAACCCTCTCCGGTGTCTATATAAACCGGAGGGTTTTAGTCCGTAGGACAACGTTCACAACAACAATCATACCATAGGCTAGCTTGTAGGGTTTAGCCTCTCCGATCTTGTGGTAGATCTACTCTTGTACTACCCATATCATCAATATTAATCAAGCAGGACGTAGGGTTTTACCTCCATCAAGAGGACCCGAACCTGGGTAAAACTTCGTGTCCCTTGCCTCCTGTTACCATCCGGCCTAGACGCACAGTTCGGGACCCCCTACCCGAGATCCACCGGTTTTGACACCGACACCGCCCCTTCAACATATATAAGGAGGGGCAGGGTACCCCAAGGGGGAGAGGTTGAATAATCATTAAGTCTAGACACGACTAGGAGAGCCGGAGTTATGTCGACTCCCTCATGACGATAATGAGACCTAGCCACAAACAACATGTAGGGTTGTTACCGGATGATGTTTCCTGGGGCGCGAATCTGTCTAAATCTTCGTCTTGCGTGTTGCGTTTCTCGATTCCGATCAACCTCTTCAAGCTACCGCATAGATGCGTTGGACTCATGACTAAGTCCTCACACTAGGACATCTGCCGTGATGTTTCCACGATAGTTGGCGCCCACCGTGGGGCTTAAGCACGGTGGTGTTGAGTTCTTGAAGGGATTTATTCTAGGGTTCGAGAAGTTCGTAATTTTCCGGATGAGCCGGTTTGGAAGGATTTACGTCAAACTCATCTGTCCGGATTAAAAGATCTGTGAGATTTAAAGTTTAGGAAAAATTAGGGTTACGCATGTGTGTCACCATAAGCCGCCGAGATCAGTAGAAGTATTTCCACTGCAAAGTTCGATCGCAGATTTCACAGCAGGGTTTTGTTGGCTGCTATGTGATACATCAGCTCATGAAGGATCGAGTCCCGAAGCGTTTCGTTAAGCCAAGGATAAGCTACATCAAGATTGAGCTACAGTTGCTACATCTCATCAAAACCAATTACAACCCGGAGATGGATTGGTCAAACCCCCGCGACCAGGAGGCGGAAATAGTCACGGACTCTGTCCCGTCGCTGCTGTAAAACCATCATTGAGCCAGAGCCGCCACCGGCTAGTGGGCTGCCCTGTTTAAGCCGCCTCACGCGCCGTGATGATCTTCTGCGTCCGAGACCAAGACAGACATTTTACAGCGATACAGCAGGCAGATCAAAAAGTTTTTTATGGTTGTTATTTACTACATGAAGGCAAAGTTGACCCATCAGATCATAGAGAGTACTAGTCCCACGTGAAGCTGTCAAAAATCAATCGGCCACGAACCGAAAATGGATATCAGCCCCGACCCGGATTGACAGCGGCGAGCTGCCTCCACTGCTTCCGTGGCTTCGCCTGCCGTTCGCCAATGACATAAGAGCCGGTGAGTTTCTGGCGGGCCTGGGCCCCTCTGAGTTGTCGCGGCGTCCGCTTTTGATCCGCCTTCGCGCCTTGGCCGCCGCTGATGAGTCACCGCCAACCCCGGTCACCAGTGTTGGAGCGAGGCCCTGTTAAACTTGCCTCTCTGCTGCTACTTCGTTGAGCCGCCGGCCGGCGAACCGCGCCGGGCCTCCCTCTACCTCGCCAAGTTGCCGTCACTTCCTCTGCTTCGCGTCAGCCGCAAGTCGCCATGCTGCTGGGCCGCGCCGGGCCTCCCTCCACCTCGCCCTTACCGCAGGAGAGCCGTCGCACTGTCGGGCTGCTAAGTCGCCATCACTGTCATCGCCATGACCTGCCGCTTTAATCCGAGCCGTCTCCGCCAGTCACCGCCTGCGCAGGACTTTGAGCCACCGGCATGCCCCCGCTTTGGATGTCGCCTTGCCCTCACCGGAGAGCCGCCGAGTGGCTGTTGCTGTTGTACCACCGCGGCCACGACCTGTTCTAAGCCGCCATCGCTCCGCTGCTCTTCAGCCCGTTGGTGCGGTCCAAAATCACCGGCACCGTGGCCGCATTTTTTCTCTTCAGAGCCGCTATCATGCCTTCAACATGCCGTCTCTGAAGCCGCCTCGTTGTTGGGGAAAGCTTTGAATCGGCCCCAGCTCTGAGCCGCCGTGCCCAAGTAGGAGAGCGACGCCTGCGAGCCGTCTTTGCTCCACTGCCATTGCCGCTGAGCCGCTGAGGCCGGATTGACGCGCCGCCTCTGTCATCTCATCACCCATCTTCACCGACGGGTCTTACTACTATCTCTGCCGCATGGCCGCAGCCCCGTCAGAATCACTTCCCACGAGCCGTCCATGTGCGCGGCCATAGTCAAATCGCGGTGCCCAAAGCCGCCCTCGTGGTCCCGCCGAGTCGGTCACCTCGCTGAGCAAAGACCACGACACCGGGTTGAACTGACAGATCAACAGGTCCGATCTCCAAATGCCCGGGTCTTTTCTGGCTGGCTTCTGCTTCGAGCTCCCTCCGAGTCACTTCCGCTAGGCAAACTTCTGCTGTGTGTTGCCGCGATCCGAGTCATGACCGCTCGGTCGGCCATCTCCGTTGTTGCGGTTTCATCAAGCCGCCGACGAACTATTGAGTCGCCAGTCTCCGTCGAGCCGTCTCACAGGATGCAGGTGAACGCCCACGCCCGAGTCCGAGTCGCCAGTGCCCCTCAACTACTGTGTCAAGTCAGCGCACTGACCCGCCCCTGCATTCAAGAGTCGGCCTCCCCCGGCTGACACTCTGACCCGTCGGTGCGCCTCGCCTCCACCGTTTTCGCTTTGGCCGGAGTTTTAAAGTCAGCGCAACTTCTGAGTTGCCGGTGCCTCTGAGCCGCCCCGGTGTCTTGCCATCTCCGCTATGACTGGGCCTGAGCAGCCACATCCGTTGCCACATGATTAAACCGCCGGCGTCCGTTGTTGCTGCCAAGGCCACGGCCGCCCTGCCTACGTTGGAGATGAACCGCCTCCGCCGCTGGTCTGGAGCCGCTCACACGGCCTCGCGGTCGTCCGCCTCTGCCGTCGCCTTGACCATCACTTCCGCACAGCACCGAGAGCCGCTCGGTTGACCTTTGGGCTGTCCCGCGTCATGCCGCTGCTGGATAATCACCTGAGCCGGGTCAAATTCATCCTCTGCCATGGCCGCACTCGAGCCGCCCTTAAACAGACCTCAAGTCGCTGCTTCTACTACGACCGCAGCTCCGGCCCCGCGCACTTCGTGCCGGCTCACGCCCTTCTCCACCAACTGGGTTGAGCCGCCGCCGGATCAAATCGACCCCCACCCGCGAGCCGCCGCCTCCGAGCTGCGTGTCCGGACCGGGTTGCTGCTCCGGATGGCTACGACGCACCCTGCTGCCTCATCACCTCCACTTGAGCCGTCGGGGCCGCCTCCGGATCCCCGCGCCCTGACGCCTGCTTCAGCTACTGTGCTCCAGGCCTGCGTTAGCCACCGTGGTAGTTCGCCTCTGCGCCACACCTCTGCTCGCTCGACCGTGAGCCGCCGGACCAGTCTCCAGCGGCCTCCCACGAGCCGCCATCAAGTCCTCTCCGCAGCCTTGAGTCGCCTCGGCACACATGGCCGTTCTGGCTCAGCCGTCCTTGCGGCCTCACCCTCGACCCCTTTGGCCCGTGGTTGTGCTAGTGCCCTGCTATCTGCTTCGGCCAGGTGTTCAAAGAAAAGAAAATCAAAGAGTGAGACGACTGAAAAAAAAAGTTCAACATGACCGGGAGGATCACTTCCGAGCCGCCCGGTGCTACGCTTTTTGCTGCCACCTCTGTCATCATTACTGTAACCCTACGGCTGATAATTTTCGGTCAAACATATCAGGTGAAATCCATCCTGTCAAGTTTCTACTGATACATTTTTATTTTCTTCAAGAACAATTACTCTCGTTTGTGTAAATTCTTATGCAGAATTCATAATTGCAAAGGAGACCATCAAACTATGGCCCTTGCTTACACCGGACGGCTCAATAAACAGGGTCCATTATAACCCACCGAGATTCAATATATTCCCGCAATTCAATGGCCATATTATGATCAAGCATGAAGAGTCTCAAGCCAACTCCTCGAGTAGTCTTAACACTCGGGGGCTACGATGACATGGCTTAAGCAAATTCAAATATCTGAATCATTAGAGGGAAGATAACCCGGTCCCGGAGGCTACCGCCATATTGGTAAAAATTTAAATGCCATCAGCAAATTTCCGGTTCACAATGTTGTTTCGGTTTACAGTCCGGCTCAAGGTAAACATGTCTCCCACAAAGCTTTGAAGCTCTAAAACATCCGGTTTGAAATTCTGGTTTAAAAAGAATTCATCTCTCGCAAGTTCGAGTTTTTAGAAGAAATTACAGGGACTAAAGAGAGTTTGTTGCACAGCACAACTCAAACATAGGCACCCGGCAAGCACAGCTCGGAAATATATCACTTGGGGGCTTCCCGCTTATTGAGCTAAGCTATGATTACCCTTTGATCCGGCTCATAGCTACAATTACAGGTCATTTGGGGGCTTCCTGTTCAAACATAGGTCGTATTCGAACCAAAGAGAACATAGCTATCGGTACCCTCTTGATCGGCGCAATGCCAAACTCACTAGGGGGCTTCTTGATCGTATTCGAATCATAGCTTAACCCCTTTTGGGTCGGACTTGGATCGTATTCGAATCAGGGTCGTTAAAAACCTCTCAAGGTCATTTGGGGGATTCCTGTTCAAATATAGGTTGTATTCGAACCAAAGAGAACACAGTTGTCGGTACCCTCTTGATCGGCGCAACGCCAAAGCCACTGGGGGCTACATGATCGTATTCGAATCCTAGCTTAACCCCTTTGGAACGGTTTACTGATCGTATTCGAATCAGAAGCCTCAATCTTTCTTTCTATTTGGCTTAAGTTTTTTGAAAACAATCTTTGGTTTTGTCTTGAGACCTTTTTGTTCATATCTGAAGCATATATGTGGTTTCGATTAAACCCGGCTTGACTTTGGATGATAAGTCGCCATATATGACAATCATAAACATTTGAAAATTTTGGCTTCTAAAGATTGGGTTATCACCCTTACTGTACAGGTATCCTAAACCGGCAGTACGATTCAATATCACAGGAGCCGGTTTTCCAAACCAGGTTATATTATTCAAATCTTTAATAGCCAACATGGCTGGATTTTATTATGGTTATCAATACCCAATATTACAATTGAGGTTTTCAAAGTTGCTTCAGCGCAATGGATATTATCAATGGACATAGTTTATTCTACAATGGAAGGAATAGTCCCGAGTCGTTGTAGGCTTACGACCCGGCACTTGGTGGCTACATTATTCAAATTGAGATTACATCAAATATGCAAGTCCCATGTCACTACCAGCATGCACCATGGCACTTGGGGGCTAATGTAAAGTCATTTTTTACTGGCCTTATTATTGAAGACCCGACTCATCACATCATAATGAGCCGGCCCTTGAGGGCTACCAATTGCTCCTGTCAAAAATTCAAGGTACACAAGCCTCAGTCCATTATATTGAAAGATCCACTACTCAGTTGGTAGAGTACAAAGCTCTTAAACTTATGGACGTGGGTTCAAGCCCCATGGTTGAGATTACATCATATGATGTTATTATCAATGAATTATATACAAAGTCCCAGCTCAATATTATCTTACTGAGCCGCCCTTGGGGGCTACACTTGTTGAAGTTTTTATGAGCATAAGGCAATTACAAGTCCCAGGTTGCTGCAAGCACGACAACCCGGTACTTGGGGGCTACATATGTGGAATATTCAGTTTTGACTAGTGACTGAGATGGACAATCTAAATTTCTTCAAGGTTGCAACATTTATATTGAAACAAGTCTTAAGCTATCACTATGATTCTCCTCTTAAGACTTGGGGGCTACAGGTAATACGGATATGAGGGAGAGAAATCTTCAAAATTCTCAGTTTTAACCCAACGTCGGCAACAATTATAACTCAGCATTATCTATTTCTAACCCGACAAGTTGTTCATCTTTAAGCCGGTTGAAGGTCACACGAGTATTTCAAAGACCAATATTTTTAAGCATAGGGACCTGAGTCAAATGAATTATTTTTTAGTCTTTCTCTGTGAGAAACCAATGTCAGCAAATTGATTATGAAGTTGGCTTATTGACCCGGATTCTCTGGAAGAAGGAAATGACAAGGACTTAAGGATGTTCATGTGACGGCTTAAAAGAATATTTAACCCGGAGCATAACCTGTTAAAATTGTTATTATGTTTTGTTTATAGGATCAGTTTAACCTGGATGAATCCAAATTAAACTGGGGGCTAATGTCGGGGATATACCCCGCGGTATGACCCGGCCGGAGATATGACCCGACTGGGACTTGGTATTTCATTGGTAAGCCGTCAGATTATTTAAACCAGAGGTTAAGTCAGCGGGAACAGCTAAGCAGGTTAAGCCGGCGGACACAGTCATGTAAGCCGGCAGACACAGTCATGTAAGCCGGCAGACACAGTCATGTAACCTAGTAGACACAGTCATGTAAACCCGGCAGACACAACCATATGAGCCAGAAGGTTAAGCAGCAGTCAAGTCACACAGTTAAGCCGGACAGTTAAGTCGGACAGTTAAGCCAGACAGTTAAGCCGGATAGTTAAGCCAGATGGTAAGCCAGATTGTAGGTTAACAGTTAAGAAGCCCAAAACGTTAAAGAAGCCCATGGAGAGAAGCCCATGGAGAGAAAACAGAATAGTTAAGTCTTAAGTCTGAGTTGGACTCTACATGTAACCCGCCCCTTCAACATATATAAGGAGGGGCAGGGAACCCCAAGAGGCAGAGGTTGAATAATCATTAAGTCTAGACACGACTAGGAGAGCCGGAGTTACGGCGACTCCCTCATGACGATAATGAGACCTAGCCACAAACAACATGTAGGGTTGTTACCGGATGATGTTTCCTGGGGCCCGAAGCTGTATAAATCTTTGTCTTGTGTGTTGTGTTTCTCGAGTCCGATCAACCCCTTCAAGCTACCACATAGATGCGTTGGACTCACCACTAAGTCCTCACACTAGGACATATGCCGTGACGTTTCCACGATAGAACATATAATCTTCCACTGAATAAACCAACTAGCATCAACTACAAGGAGTAATCAACACCACTAGCAATCCACAAGTACCAATCTGAGGTTTTGAGACAAAGATCGGATGCAATAGATGAATTAGAGTTTGAGAGGAGATGGTGTTGGTGAATATGCTGATGGAGATTGACCCCCTCCCGATGAGAGGGTCGACGGTGATGACGATGGTGACAATTTCCCCCTCCCGGAGCAATATTTCCCCGACAGAACAGCTCCACCGGAGCCCTAGATTGGTTCCCCCAGGGTTCCGCCTCGAGACGGCGGCGCTTCGTCCTGAAAACTTCCTTCTCATTTTCCAGGGAAAAAGACACCTTACACCAGAATATGGGCATCGGGGGCCTGCCAGGTGGCCCATGAGGCAGGGGGCGCTGCCCCCACCCTCGTGGACGGTGGCTGGCTCCCCTCTGGTGCTTTCTTCGCCCAATATTTTTTATATATTCCAAAGCTGACTTTCGTGGAGTTTCAGGACTTTCGGAGTTGTGCAGAATAGGTCTCTAATATTTGCTCCTTTTTCAGCCCAGAATTTCAGTTGCCGACATTCTCCCTCTTCATGTAAACCCTGTAAAATAAGAGAGAAAAGGCATAAGTATTGTGACATAATGTGTAATAACAGCCACAATGTAATAAATATCGATATAAAAGCATGATGCAAAATGGACGTATCAGCCCTCCGTCCTTGTGGTCGCCTCGTCGCTCCTTCGACTTCATCTCCAAGTATCCGGGTTGTCTTCTGGTCCAAGAAAAATCATCGCGAAGGTTTTACTCCGTTTGGACTCCGTTTGGTATTCCTTTTCTGCGAAACTCAAAAACAGGGGAAAAACAGGAACTGGCACTCGGCTCTAGGTTAATAGGATAGTCCCAAATATAATATAAAATAGCATATAAAACATCCAAAACAGATAATATAATAGCATGGAACAATAAAAAATTATAGATACGGTGGAGACGTATCAAGCATCCACAAGCTTAATTCCTGCCCGTCCTCAAGTAGGTAAATGATAAAAATAGAATTTTTGATGTGGAATGCTACCTAATATATTTAGTCGTGTAATTTTATTTATTGTGGCATGAATGTTTAGATCCGTAAGATTCAAAACAAAAGTTTAATATTGATATAAAATAATAATATTTCAAGCGTACTAACAAGGCAATTATGTCTTCTCAAAATAACATGGCCAAAGAAAGCTTATCCATACAAAATCATATAGTCTGGCTGTAACACCCCGGATGTAACTTGCCTTATCTGTATCCCAACTCTTGCCATTTTCGGCACTAAGTTATGATAATTCCTCGTTGTCGGGTTTTTGTCTTTGTGTGCTTTTGTCTTTGTCATGCATCTCATATCATGCCATCATGTGCATTGCATTTGCATATGTGTTCGTCTCATGCATCCGAGCATTTTCCCCGTTGTCCGTTTTCCATTCCGGCGCTTATATGTCCTCCGGTGTCCCTTTCTACCTCTATTCGTGTGTGGGTGTTAAACGTTTTCGGATTGGAACGAGACTTGCCATGCGGCCTTGGTTTACTACCGGTAGACCGCCTGTCAAGTTTCGTGTCATTTGGACTTTGTTTGATACTCCAACGGTTAACCGAGGGACCGAAAAGGCCTCGTATGTGTTGCATCCCAACACCCCTCCAAAGTGGCCCAAACCACACCAAAAACCCCTCCATCACCTAGGCCGTTCGATCACGATCGCGTGGCTGCAAACCGCACCTCATTTGGAGCTTCCTAGCTACCTCTACCTCTATATAAAGACCCCCCATTCGAAATCACGGACGAAACCCTAGAAAAACTCCACCCGCCGCCGCCGGACAAAAATCCGCGCGTCGGACGTGTCCGCCCGGCTCCACCGGACGAATCACGCTGCGCCACGTCCGCTGCTCGGCGCCCCACTTCGTCGCGATCCACGCCGGCCCGCGAGGCCCGCCGCGGGCCCTCCCGGCCCAAGCCGCCGCCGACTGGTCCCCGCGCCCCACGCCGCCATCCGCCTTCGTCCGCCCCGACGCCGACCACCGCTGCCATCAACGCCGGCCGCCTCCGCAGCCCGAGCCGGCGACGATCCCACCATCGACCTCCATCGGCTCAGTGCCGCCCCGCCGCCTCGGTCCAGCGAGCTCCACCACCGGATCCGTCCTCCTCCCACATCTCCCGCGACAAACTCCGGCGTCCCAAGCTGCAACTCCGGCGAGCAGCATCTCCGGCGAACTGCTACACTGCCCGCGAGGAACCCTAGACCCGATCTGGATCTGGAGTTTGGATCTGGTTGACTTTTTTCTCCCCGAAACCCTAATTTTTTGCATACTTTGCCGCATCATAACTTCATCACCGTTGCTCCGAAGCATATTGAAATGTTCGTCTCGACGAATACTACAGTTCATCTCATTGCATCATTTTCATTTGAGCTCATCTTGATGCCCGAAATGGTGCTCGAAGAGGGCTATGTGATGTTAGTTTCAGGTTATTATCAGCAAATGCACTTTTGTCATTTTTGCCATGATTAATGTGTGCATGCTACGATCTTGAGCTCTTCATGTGATTTCCAGTATGCCATGCCATCTTTACGGGGGTGTATGCCATGTATTTTTGCCATCTCTGTGGTGACTGGCACGAGCATGCAAAGTAGCTTACTTAATGTTGCTGTTTTCAGGGACTTAGAAATAAGTCTTTGTCCTGTTATTCTTTTTATGCCATATGTTCATGTTGTTTCCTAGCAATCCATGTCTCTTTTGAGCATGATCAGTAAGGATGTTTTGTAGATATTGTGGTGCTCTATCCATCCATGTCTTTGTTTGAAATTATGGAGCACCCTAGCTTGAGTCAATCAGCTCTACTTTTGCTATAAAATGTTCCTGGCAGATTGTTAACATGTTTAGCAATGTTGTTGTCAGAGTAAATAACCATGGGTAGCCTAGCCGGCTCCCCCTGGCCCTTCTGGAAAAATTACGTGCCGATCCGGCCCTCAAGAATCCTTCCCCTTGCCGGTTGTCTCCCAGGCTGGCTATCGGAAGGCAACCCGACTTTAGCCCTCATGAAGAAAGCCGCGGGAGGGCCGGCTCCGAGAAGCCGACCACGAGAAGGCCGACTCCAAGAAGCCGGCTCCCACAAAGCGCTCAAGATCGTACCCTCGAAGTCTGCATCCGCATAACGGCGATATGACGGGGCTTGGCTACAGTAAAAGCTGCCACCCCCGAATCCCGAAGCACACCTGGCACAATGCACCGTATGGGTGGCCATGACCCGTCCGACGCGGCACTGTTGCCACGTTGACCCTGATGTCATCCACGACAGGCGGCCAGCGCGGCCCACGGGCAGTGGGCCCCTTCGAGCAGAGAGACACCCGAAGGCGGCCAGGCCTCCCCCAGTCGGCCCAAGACAGAGCCGGCTCCCCACAGCCGGCTTGCCACCTCCCTCGAAGGAGACGCCCCATTAAGGAGACAAGACGCGGTGAGGCTACAGCGATCACCCACCGGACGGCGGCACTGTAGCCACGCCCACCTCAGCGAAGCCCTTGTCACCAGTATTGAGCAACAGTAACCAGCCGCCGACAAGGCCTGGACAGTGGGGCCTGCCTGTCGACCAAGAAGCCGGCAGCCGGCGGGCCCCAGCAGCCGGCGCAGAAGCCGGCGAGTGTAGACACAAACGGCTGGGCCCCACGCCCAGCCGGATTACCATTGTATCCCCGGGGGTAGGCCTATATAAACCCCCCGGGACACCCATGCAAAGGGTTGATCCCTGCTAGTTTTAGACACCGCATAGGGAGGAGAAGAGAGCGAGCAGTGCCCTTCTTCCTCCTCTCGCCAAACAGCTCACGGAGCATCGTGTAGCTACTTGTTCATCTAGTGAGCATGCGGAGACCCCATAGAGCAGCAGTAGGGGTGTTATCTCCACGGAGAGCCCCGAAACTGGGTAAGATTCGCCGGCGTGCATGTCTTCACCTCATCCCGCTTCCAGGCACCGGCGACGTCTTATTGGCTCCCACAATGATAAGCCACCCGTTGGCATATGTTGCACCTACCACCCGACATTTGGCGCCCACCATGGGGCCAGGTGCACCGTCGTCCGGAGACCTGTTCAGGACGGGAACCCTCTTCTTCCCCCGCGAGTGTAGCCAGCCTGGCACGCCCGACGGTGCTTGCCACGACGCGCTGCAAGGCGTCACCAACGTCTGCGCAGCGAGTGGCCTCGCCGATCTCCTTGAGAAGACCCTCATCTCCAACGAGCTTGCCTCTGACGCGGGCACCGACCACCTCGTCAACCTCCTTGGCCAGCTCCACGTCTCCGACGAGCCTGCTGTGGACTTGGAGTCGGTTGGCTCCACCGACCTGATGCCTGTCTACTCCGACACGGCCTCACTCGACACTTTCCCCACCGACGTCACGATCTACAACGACCCGCTTCCCCAGGCCGATGGCGGTGACGCTGTCACCACCGAGGTGATGGTCATCGGCCACGGCGGCGCTTCTGACGAGAGCGCCCGCGACGCCCCGCACACGGCGATCCACGACTTGTCCATCCCCCTCCCGGCCGATGCCGACGCTGAAGCACTGGAGGCTCGCCGCCTCGCCCTCCTCGCGGAGGGCTGGAAGTTGGTTTCCATGAGACGCCTCGCTGAGGCCCACCGACGCAAAGCCGACCGCGCCGCCTTTGGCACGCTGCCCCCAGGCGGGCCCAGCCGGGCCGGCGCTATCAGACAGCGCGGCGCTGTCGTCGCCGACACGTTAGGAGTCGACCGCCCAGTCTACGCCACTCCACTCGAGAACCTGCGCGCTGCCCAGGCGGCCGTAGACGAGCTAGATGGACTGGGGGGCGAAGAACTCCCCCACATGACCCGACGCATCCAGTAGCTAATCGATGCAGCTGCGCAGCGGCACGAAGCCGACACCCGCGCGGAAAGCCCTCCGCCGCGCCGAGATCACGGCGCGACGTCCCGGACGCCGACTACGGGTAAAACCCGCGCGCGGCCCGAGAAAGAGCCGGCTGCCAGCCGAACCCGAACCCGAATCTCCATCGAGCGAGACGCAGAAGGCCACCCCCGGGCCGTGGAGTGGCGGGGCAACCCGCCTCCGCCTCGGCCCCGTGGAGAGAGATATCCCACCCCACCACCTGTTGCGCATCCGACTCTCAGCGGCCGGCTAGGTCGCCGTGAAGGAGTCGGCGAGAACGAGCTGAAAGTGCAACTATCCCTAGGTGGTTTTGGTAATTCATAACAACATATAGCTCATTGAGCTAATGCTATTCCAAGATGATTATTTCAGGAAAGCTCAATGATTGGCATGGCATGGATGTGAAAGTGGAACCCTGAAAATGCTAAGGACAAAGGATTGGCTCAAGCTCAAAAGCTCAAGACTCTTCATTTTATATTTTAGTGATCCAAGATCACATTGAGTCCATAGGAAAAGCCAATACTATCAAGGAGGGATGAGGTGTTGCTTAATGAGCCTCTTGCTTCATGTGCTTAGTGATATGCTCCAAAACCCTCAACTACTTTCCCATACCCACATATGACCTAAACCCTAAGCCAATCTCGGTCCTACCGATTTTTCCTATCCGGCGCCACCGACTTTCACTTGTCATTAGCCACTGCCAAACCCTAGCAACTCGGTTCTACTGATAAGGATCTCGGTCTCACTGAGATGGGATTGCAAACTCTCAGTTTCCCTTTCGTAACTTTTCGGTCTCACCGAAAGAGCGAATCGGTCCCACCGAGATTGCAATGTAAACTCAGTGTTTCCCCTTTGTAACTTTTCGGTCTCACCGAGTTCCACTCGGTCTCACCGAAAGAGCAAATCGGTCCCACCGAGTTTGCCTGACCAACACTCTGGTTAGCTAATTACCAAATTCGGTCTCACCGAGTTTGTGTAATCAGTCTCACCGAGATTACGTTATGCCCAAACCCTAACCATATCGGTCCTATCGAGTTGCATGTCAGTCCCACCGAAAATCTCTAACGGTCCGACCGAGTTTATTGATTCGGTCCCACCGAGATTGGAAAACTGTGCAACGGTTGGATTTTGTGTGGAGGCTATATATACCCCTCCACCTCCTCTTCATTCATGGAGAGAGCCATCAGAACGCATACACCATTCCAACTCATATGTTCTGAGAGAGAACCACCTACTCATGTGTTGACACCAAGACATTCCATTCCTACCATATGAATCTTGATCTCTAGCCTCTCCAAGTTGCTTTCCACTCAAATCTTCTTTCCACCAAATCCAATCCTATGAGAGAGAGTTGAGTGTTGGGGAGACTATCATTTGAAGCACAAGAGCAAGGAGTTCATTACATACACACCATTTGTTACTTCTTGGAGAGTGGTGTCTCCTAGATTGGCTAGGTATCACTTGGGAGCCTCCGACAAGATTGTGGAGTTGAACCAAGGAGTTTGTAAGGGCAAGGAGATCGCCTACTTCGTGAAGATCTACCTCTAGTGAGGCAAGTCCTATGTGGGCGATGGCCATGGTGGGATAGACAAGGTTGCTTCTTCGTGGACCCTTTGTGGGTGGTTGCTTCTTCGTGGACCCTTCGTGGGTGGAGCCCTGTGTGGACTCGCGCAACCGTTACCCTTGGGTGGAGCCCTGTGTGAACTCGCGCAACCGTTACCCTTCGTGGGTTGAAGTCTCCATCAACATGGATGTAGGATAGCACCACCTATCCGAACCACGGGAAAAACATCCGTGTCTCCAATTGCGTTTGAATTCTCCAAACCCTTCCCTTTACATTCTTGCAAGTTGCATGCTTTACTTTCCGCTGCCTATATACTTTTTGCATGCTTGCTTGAATCATGTGATGATTGCTTGACTTGTCCTAAATTAGCTAAAATCTGCCAAGAACTAAAATTGGGAAAAGGTTAAGTTTTATTTGGTCAAGTAGTCTAATCACCCCCCTCTAGACATACTTTCGATCCTACAAGTGGTATCAGAGCTTTGCTCTCCATTTGCTTTGATCTCCATAGCTTTTGGTGGTCATAGCCTTGGTTTCACAACCTAGGAGAGTATGGCGTCTAGCGAGGGAAATTATCACCGTAGAGGTCCTTACTTTGATGGTACTAATTTTGCTAGTTGGAAGCATAAAATGAAAATGCATATTCTTGGACATAACCCCGCCGTTTGGGCTATTGTGTGTGTTGGTTTGCAAGGTGACTTCTTTGATGGGAGAGAACCAAACCGTGAAGCTACCGCGGATGAGTTGAAGATGTTGCAATACAATGCTCAAGCTTGTGATATTCTCTTCAACGGATTGTGCCCCGAAGAATTCAACAAAATCAGCCGTCTTGAGAATGCAAAGGAAATTTGGGACACTTTGATTGATATGCACGAAGGTACCGACTCCGTCAAGGAATCCAAGTTGGATGTGCTCCAAAGCCAACTTGACAAGTTCAAGATGAAGGATGGTGAACGTGTCACTGAAATGTACTCTAGGCTTGCTCTCATCACAAATGAGATTGCCGGCTTAGGAAGTGAAGAGATGACCGATAGATTCATCATCAAGAAGATTCTAAGAGCCTTGGATGGAAAATATGATACCATGTGCACATTGATCCAAATGATGCCCAATTACAAAGATCTCAAGCCAACGGAGGTGATTGGAAGAATTGTTGCTCATGAGATGTCACTTAAGGATAAAGAGGAACTTCACAACAAATCAAGTGGTGCCTATAAAGCCTCATGTGAAGCCCCTACATCATCAAGTGAGAAACAAGACTTCAATGAAGAATTGAGCTTAATGGTGAAGAACTTCAACAAGTTCTACAAGAGTAGAAGCAAAGATAGAAGCTTCAAGTCAAGGTCCTACAATGACAAAAGATCTTCTAGTCGAGAGCGAAATTGCTATAATTGTGGAAGACCCGGACACTATTCCAATGAGTGTACGTCTCCCTACAAGAGAAGAGAAGATTCTCCAAAAAGAAGAAGCAAAGGATCACCACCAAGAGAGAGAAGGAGTAGAGATGATCGTTATGAATGAAGATACTCACGGAGAAGCAAGGATTCGGAAAGGAAGGAAAAATCATCAAGGAGCTATACAAGGCGAAGACATCAAGCTCATGTTGGTGAATGGGTATCCGGCTCCGACTCCGACAGCCACTCCGAAAGAAGTTATCACTCCGACTCCGAAGATACTCAAGATGAAGGTGTTGCCGGTCTAGCACTTGTGTCAACCAACTCCTACGACATATTTGACTCACCAAATGAAGGAATTGGAAGATGCTTCATGGCCAAAGCTCCTAAGGTAACACACCCCGAGTATGTTGATTTCAATAGTGATGAAGATGACTTGTTAGGTGATGATTTGCTTATTGACAACTCTAGTGATGAATACTATGATGAAATGTCAATTAAATATGCTAATCAAGATAAAACGAATGACAATGATAAGGAGAAGATTGAGGCCCTAACTAAAGAACTAAACACTCTTAAGTTAGCTCATGAAACCATCTTAGAAGATCATCGAGAACTTTTAAGAGCTCATGAGAAATTACGCTTTGAGAAGCTCAATCTTGAGCAAGAGCATGAGTTCTTAAAAGCAATCAATGATGATCTCTGCAAGAAAAGTTCTTCTTACATTGCCAAGCGTTTACTCTTATCCACTTACATGCCTCAAGTCAAGTCTAGTAACAAGAAAGATTCTTCCTCTAGCATTAACAATGATCATGTTAAATCCAATATTGTTGCTTCTAGTAGTTCTCTTGATTCCACTAATGATTCTCTTAGCCAAGTTACACTTGAGCAAGAAAATAGTTTATTGAAGGGAATTATAGAGAAAGGAGTGTACAAAAGCCTTGCCGGGAGTAAGCAATTCGAGGAAATTGTGCGCAAGCAAGGAATGCACCGGAAGAATCAAGGTGTTGGTTTTGAACGAAAGTTCAATGCCAATGGAGTTGAGTGGGAAGAAGATCAATACCCCAAGACAAAGTTTATTCCTCAACAAGAGAAGTATGATACTTCTTTCAAGGGGACACAAGCTCAAGATGATCTTCCACCACAAGACTACAAGCAAAAAGGCAAGGACAAGCTTCAAGAAGAAATTGATGCATTTGAAGAAGCTCCAAAGACCTTAGTCAAGTGGATTCCCAAGACTACTTCAAGTTCCACTTCATCAAGTACGACTACAACTCCAAGGATTCCCATCAAGATGGTGTGGATCCAAAAGAAGAAGAACTAGAGAGTTCTCGAGGGTGACCCCGCCAACATACTTCACTCTTATCATTTTGGCAAGAACAAGTGCAATCAACTTCCACATCTTGCACTAGTTCAAGGAGTCACAAACCCTCTTGTTGGTAAGACAAGGGACAAGGTAACCTAAAAGTTTTCATGGACATCATCTTGTGTGTGCATCACTCTATGTCTATGGATATCCTTGTTTGTTCCTTGTGGGACTAACCCATGTAGGTATTGAAAGTCCAATTCACTCAAATGGATAGCTCCAAGAGATCTACATCAACATTGAGCATCCACATCTTCAATATCTACATGAAGTCATCATCGACAAAACCCAAGGTTAGTTCATCCCTCTAAAGGGGGATATCATATCTAGGGGGAGCTTTACTCTAAGACTTGAGCTAAAGCAAATCTAAAGATATGAACAAAACAATGCTTTATGTAAAAGTGGTAACCCCACTTGAGCTTAAACGATGAGTATGACCTATGATCAAGTGTTCTCACTTGACTCCTAAGTCAATATACTCATATATGGATGACCTAGTCATCGCAAATTGCTTGATAGATGCTAGAATTGGTTGTGCATGCCTTGTCACATATTTCATTTGCCATCTTATTGTGTGAGCATGCTGGTTGCATATTTTACTCATTCGAGGACATCCACTTGTTGTTTTGATTGTTCGGCTTTATTTCTCTTTGCCAAGTGGATGGACAAGAATGCCTAAGAACCTACTCTAGCTATCTATGCTTTTCTCGTCTCAAACTCTATTCATGCTGCATCACAAAATTTGATCAAGTCAGATTCGAACCACTTTGTGTGAGGAGCGATCGGAGTCCCTGATTCGTCATAGACTTAAACTTCCAAAACCTCTTTATGATTCTCGGTCTGACCGATACTCCACTTTCGGTCCTACCGAGATCATTAAGTTGATCTAGGTTTTCGATCTCGGTGCAACCGATTTGAACCTTTCGGTCACACCGAGTTTCAGTAACTGCTTGCAGTTATGAATCTCGGTGCCACCGAGTTGTTCCACTCGGTCACACCGACAGGGTCGGGCTATATATAGTCACGGGCAAAATTTTGGAAATTTCTCCGAACCCCTTCGCCCGCTCGATAGCCTGCTCTGCCTTCGTGGTCTCCGGGTCGTCTTCTCGCCACCAGCCGCCTCCAGTCGCTGGTCTCCATCGCCGTCAACGGGAATTCTGCCCCCGCCATTGCCGCCGTAGCGAGTCTCCGCCGAACTAGGGTATGGACTCGATCACAGTGCTATTCCCTGTCCAATTCCTAGCACATTGTGTTCTTCATGTTTCTTGCCACGATTGAAACACTTCTATCCAGTCAAAACGCTTATATATTAGGTTTGATTCGAAAATTTTAGGGTTAGGTTTCCGCCGAAACCATCTCGGACCCACCGAGTTGAAAAACTCGGTCCCACCGATTTGGCTTATGCCATTGCACAAGTGAGACTCGGTCTGACCGAGAATTACTTATCGGTGTGACCGATTTTGGAACTCAGTGAAACCCTAGCAGTCTCGGTGCCACCGAACTGTGACTCGGTCCAACCGAGTTCACTAGTTCTAAAACTGCTTCGGTATCACCGAGTTTGAAAATCGGTAGATCCGAGATGATTTCAGTGGGAAACTAAAACTAAGTTTTTGGATCATTCTTTTGCAAAAATCTCTGCATTTTGTGATGCTCATCCTTTCTACCTCATCTATAATCTGTTCACAGGGTCAGCAGTCAGTTTGCAGCATGTCTGATCAAAGTGATAGCCAAAACATGTCAGAGCAGCAGGTGCACATGAGTGAGGGCACTAGTCCCTCAAGTTCTTCAGATGAGGGCAGCAGGAGCACCCCTAGCAACTTGCCAAAGGCTGCCACCAGACAGAGGAAGAAGAGGACTTCAGACTCTGAAGATGAAGACTATGTGGCAGAGGAAGAGGCCACTTCCAAGAGAGTTGAGCCAGCTCAAGGCACAAAGCCAGGGCTGAAAATCAAAAGGCCAACAGGCAGGCAACCCATGTCAAAGGCAAGAGCCTCAACTGAGAAGCCCACTCCCCAAGAGCCAGTTGCTGCAGAAGGCAAGAAGAGGAAGGAAAGGGTCAAGAAGACCGTAGCCAGAGTACTAGGAATGGCTTCCATCATGGAAGAGGAAGAGGAAGAAGAGGTAGCTGCACCAGCACCCAAGGCACCCAAGCTGATGGGTGATGCCATAAGGTCAGGGGCTACTGCATCTAAGCCCAAAGCTGTCTCCAAGCACAAACCAAAGAGGAATACAAGGAGCATTCCTGCAGCTGAGAAGAACAAGGCCCCAGTGCCTGAGACTGTTGCTGAAGAAGAGGAAGAGAATGTCCTGAGAAAGCTAAAGCCCAAGATCCCAAACCACAAACGATGCTCATCCTGTGGCTGAGGATATGAAGCTCAGGAGAGATTCAGGGCTGAGGACGTGGAGAGAAGCAGACCCGTATGCTTCTAGGAGGAGGACTGCCGTGGATTACAGGTTCCACACCAAGGAGCAGCAAGATTTTTATGAGACAGTTTTGCTTGATAAGAAGCCCATAGTCTGTGATATGAGATGGGTCGACTGGACCTACATGAGGGAGAAGGAGGAACACTACCCGGGAGTATATGACAGCTTTAGTGCTTGTGGAGTTGCTGACTTTGTTGGGCAAAATCTCACAAAGTGGAACGAGGAACTGATCATGCAATTCTACTCCACGGCACACTTTTACCCAGATGGAAAGATCACATGGATGTCTGAGGGTACAAGGTACCAATCTACAGTGGCTGAGTGGGCACAGCTCATTAATGCCCCAGAGGAGCATGATGATGACTTGGACATATATGCCAAGAAGAAAATGGACCACAATTCCATGTCCAATATGTATAAGGAAATTCCAAATGAGGCACTTGACACTTTCAAATTTGGCTCAGTGCACTATCTTCTGTCAGGACTGCCAACCATCAATTGGATCTTGAGGCACACCTTGTTGCCCAAGTCTGGAGATCACAAGATGATCAGAGGCCATGCTATCAACCTGCTTCATGTATTTGATGTACCTCAGAAGTTCAAGGTGATGAGCTTAATAGTGGAAACAATCAAGAGGACTGCAGCAGACCAGAAGAGGAGTTGCGGATATGCCCCTCGGATCCAGGAGCTCATCAACTCCAAGATGGGCACGGGCATATATTTATTGGACAAGGAACACATGCCCATCCGTCCAGATTTTGAGGAAAATGAAGTTGTCATGACTGAAAATGAACCGTCATCTGCCCAAGCATTTGCAAAGAAGGAGAAGGCAAGGAAGGAGAAAGCTGCCAAGATGCCAACTCAAGAGGAGGCATCTGAGTACTTCTTGAAGACCAAACAAGAGCAGCTTGGTTACCTCATTGCATCCACCCTGCGGATTGAGAAAGGACTAGCCACCCTAACTCAAAACCAGGCAAGCCTAGAGAGAATCATGGAACAAAAGTTCTATGACTTGGATGTCAAGGTAACGAAGATTCAGACTGCAGTGGAGAAGCTCCAAGATGATATGCAGGAGAGGAGAGGCAGGACTACCACTCATGCCTTTGCCAGAGTGCCCAGAGGTCCAAGGTCGTCTGCCGTGCCAGGTTCTGGCACAAGAGCCACCACCTCAGCACCAGCCATAGCCGCAGTTCCACGAGCTCCAGCATCTACCTCAGCTCCAACTCCAGCGTCTACTTCAGCATCTACCGAAGCCTTCGTCCTTGGAGTGATCCGGACTCCACCACCACCAGAAGATCAAGTCTGAGCGTCGATCTAGTGCTATGCATTTTCTAGGAACTTTTTGGTAACTTGTTGCCAAAGGGGGAGAAGATGTATAGATCATAGGCTTCGAGAGAGAGAGTGTTGCTTTTCTCTCTTGCTTTATTTGGTGGTTTTTCAAACTTGTTTGCTTTTGAGTGCTTGAGATACTATGCTTGTGAGACATTGATGATCATGTGTTTGATCATAAGCTACACTTAATGCTTGCTTAATGTTATTATCTTATCTATCTTATGTGATCATTCACTATTCTTGGTGATGAGTGCATGTATTTCATTCTTATCATTTTAAGCGCTCCACCAAGATGTATGTGACATGGAAGAGTAACCCATGACTCTAACTCCTTGTGCATTTGTAGTCCAAAGCAAATTTTAAATATGCACAAATTTAGGGGGAGCTCTTACTTATCACATACTTCTCAAAGCGACGATATATTTCATGCTTATTATCATTTGTCGAAGCTTTGATCTATATGTTGTCATCAATTACCAAAAAGGGGGAGATTGAAAGTGCAACTATCCCTAGGTGGTTTTGGTAATTCATAACAACATATAGCTCATTGAGCTAATGCTATTCCAAGATGATTATTTCAGGAAACCTCAATGATTGGCATGGCATGGATGTGAAAGTGGAACCCTCAAAATGCTAAGGACAAAGGATTGGCTCAAGCTCAAAAGCTCAAGACTCTGCATTTTATATTTTAGTGATCCAAGATCACATTGAGTCCATAGGAAAAGCCAATACTATCAAGGAGGGATGAGGTGTTGCTTAATGAGCCTCTTGCTTCATGTGCTTAGTGATATGCTCCAAAACCCTCAACTACTTTCCCATATCCACATATGACCTAAACCCTAAGCCAAACTCGGTCCTATCGATTCTTCCTATCCGGCGCCACCGAGTTTCACTTGTCATTAGCCACTGCCAAACCCTAGCAATTCGGTTCTACCGATAAGGATCTCGGTCTCACCGAGATGGGATTGCAAACTCTCTGTTTCCCTTTCGTAACTTTTCGGTCTCACCGAAAGAGCGAATTGGTCCCACCGAGATTGCAATGTAAACTCAGTGTTTCCCCTTTGTAACTTTTCGGTCTCACCGAGTTCCACTCGGTCTCACCGAAAGAGCAAATCGGTCCCACCGAGTTTGCCTGACCAACTCTTTGGTTAGCTAATTACCAAATTCGGTCTCACCAAGATTACGTTATGCCCAAACCCTAACCATATTGGTCCTACCGAGTTGCATGTCAGTCCCACCGAAAATCTCTAACGGTCACTAGGTTTACATTTTCGGTCCGACCGAGTTTATTGATTCGGTCCCACCGAGATTGGAAAACTGTGTAACGGTTGGATTTTGTGTGGAGGCTATATATACCCCTCCACCTCCTCTTCATTCGTGGAGAGAGCCATTAGAACGCATACACCATTCCAACTCATATGTTCTAAGAGAGAACCACCTACTCATGTGTTGAGACCAAGACATTCCATTCTTACCATATGTATCTTGATCTCTAGCCTCTCCAAGTTGCTTTCCACTCAAATCTTCTTTCTACCAAATCCAATCCTATGAGAGAGAGTTGAGTGTTGGGGAGACTATCATTTGAAGCACAAGAGCAAGGAGTTCATTACCTACACACCATTTGTTACTTCTTGGAGAGTGGTGTCTCCTAGATTGGCTAGGTGTCACTTGGGAGCCTCCGACAAGATTGTGGAGTTGAACCAAGGAGTTTGTAAGGGCAAGGAGATCGCCTACTTCGTGAAGATCTACCGCTAGTGAGGCAAGTCCTGTGTGGGCGATGGCCATGGTGGGATAGACAAGGTTGCTTCTTCGTGGACCCTTTGTGGGTGGTTGCTTCTTCGTGGACCCTTTGTGGGTGGAGCCCTGTGTGGAATCACGCAACCGTTACCCTTGGGTGGAGCCCTGTGTGGACTCGCGCAACCGTTACCCTTCGTGGGTTGAAGTCTCCATCAACGTGGATGTAGGATAGCACCACCTATCCGAACCACGGGAAAAACATCCGTGTCTCCAATTGCGTTTGAATTCTCCAAACCCTTCCCTTTACATTCTTGCAAGTTGCATGCTTTACTTTCCGCTGCCTATATACTCTTTGCATGCTTGCTTGAATCATGTGATGATTGCTTGACTTGTCCTAAATTAGCTAAAATCTGCCAAGAACTAAAATTGGGAAAAGGTTAAGTTTTATTTCGTCAAGTAGTCTAATCACCCCCCTCTAGACATACTTTCGATCCTACAGATGCCCGCCATCGGATCGACCGCCTGGTGTGATCCCTGGCGCTAGAAGAAGAAGACGATGTCGGCCCGCCTTGCTTCGGCCCCCGCATCCGCGACGAGCCTTTCCCCAAAGGGTTCTTGCTCCCAAGAGACACGCCTAAGTACAACGGCTCTATGAGGCCGGAAGATTGGTTAATCGACTACCCCATGGCGGTTAGCATAGAAAACGGCAACAGGCGCCTTGCCGTGAAGTGCGTGCCCCTCATGCTGCAAGGCACGGCGCGGACCTGGCTCAACAGCCTTAACCAATACAGCATCAACAGCTGGCTAGATTTCACAGAAGCCTTCGTCCGCAACTTCACCAGCACCTACAAGCGGGCTCCCAAGCCCAGACAGCTCTTGTTGTGCGTACAAGGCCCCGCCGAGTCTACTCGCGACTACCTCACGCATTGGGCCGAGCTCCGCAACTCTTGCGAAGGGGTGCACGAGGTGCAAGCCATAGAATACTTCACTGCCGGGTGCCGAGAAGGCACCCTCCTCAAGCACAAGCTCCTCTGCGACGAGCCGACTACCCTCGACGAGCTTCTGGTCATAGAGGACAAGTACGCCACCGCCGACTCCTCAATGAAGACGAAACTCCGGGTAGACGCGTCCGGGAAGGTACTCAACCCGGCGCCCAAGACGCTGGCTGGGGACTCCGGCCGACGCCCACACCAGAACGACCACAGGCGCAAGGGCCCCGTGCCGCCTTCCGCCAGTCAGCAGGTGGCCACAGTCGAAGATGAGCGGCCCGAAGGGCGGCCCGTGCCCAAGAAACCCAAGGGCAGCAGGCTGGCTTGGCAGTCGGCCTTCTCCTACGAGCAAACTCTCGACGCCCCGTGCAAGTTCCACAACGGCGTGAAGCCGTCCAACCACACGACCCGAAAGTGCCACTGGCTCACCCGAATCTCCAAAGGCGAAGGGCTTGCGCCGCCTCCGCCTGCCGGTCCGCCGCCTCCAGCTCCGCAGCCGCCGACCGCTCGGCCTGCAGTCGGAGCCGTGCACGATGAGTTCCCCGACGAGCATGCCGCCCATGTCATTTTTACAAGCCACCCCGAAGACCGGCGCAGCAAACACCGAGAGCACCAGGAAGTCAGCATGGTCGCTGCCAACCCCGCCGAGCACATGTACTAGTCAGAAAAACCTATCAGCTAGAGCCGGGCCGACCACCCAGAGATGATGCCATCTCCCGGCTCTTATGCGTTGGTTCTGGATGCCACCCTTGCAACGGACAGACGTGCCGCCCGTTTCTCTTGTGTGCTGATAGACGGTGGGAGCAGCATCAACATCCTGTACCGTGACACCCTAGAGAAGCTGAACGTCAAGGCAAAGCAACTCATGCCTACTCGGACTGTGTTCCATGGCATTGTACCCGGCCTATCATGCGCCCCCATTGGCAAGATCAAGATTGATGTACTCTTTGGGGACAAGGAGCATTTCTACCGAGAAGCGATCTGGTTTGAAGTGGTGGACCTGGAGAGCCCCTACCATGCATTGCTTGGCCGACCTGCCTTGGCCAGGTTCATGGCAGTTCCCCACTATGCTTACCTCAAGATGAAGATGTCGAGCACCAAGGGCGTCATCACCATAGCCGGCGATTACAAGAAATCTTCCGAGTGTGCAGCAGCCAGCAGCCGGCTGGCCGAGTCCCTTGTGATTGCCGAAGAAAAGAAGATGTTGGACCGAGTCGTGGCCATGGCCGGCAAACAGTCGGCCTTGTCCCCCGATCCCAAGGAGTATGATGCTCAAGGATCTTTCCAGCCGGCCAAGGAGACGAAGAAGATACCTCTTGACCCCGAGCACCCAGAGAGGTTTGCCGTCATCGGGGCGAACCTAGACAGCAAATAGGAAGGCGAGCTCGCCAATTTCCTCCGTGAGAATCAGGACATCTTTGCATGGTCCCCCAAGGACATGCCGGGTGTTCCAAAGGAATTCGCCAAGCACAAACTACACGTCCGAGAAGATGCAAAACCAGTCAAACAACCCCTCCGCCGACTGTTGGAGGAGAAGAGAAGGATTGTAGGAGAAGAGATAGCCCGACTTCTGGCGGCCGGCTTCATTATGGAAGTTTTCTTTCCAGAATGGCTCACTAACCCGGTCCTCGTGTTAAAGAAGAATAACAAGTGGCGCATGTGCATAGACTACACGAGCCTCAACAAGGCCTGCCCCAAAGATCCCTTTGCCCTGCCAAGGATTGATCAAGTGATAGACTCCACGGCCGGATGCGAGCTGTTGAGTTTCTTGGATGCTTACTCAGGGTACCACCAGATAAAGTTAGTGCCGGCAGACCGCCTGAAGACCGCCTTCATCACGCCATTCGGAGCCTTTTGCTACCTAACTATGACATTCGTCTTGAGAAATGCCGGTGCCACTTTTCAGTGTTCCATGCAGAAGTGCCTCCTCAAGCAGCTCGGCAGAAACGCCCACGTCTACGTAGACGACATTGTGGTGAAGACGGAGAAGCACGGCACCTTGCTGGAAGACCTCAAGGAAACATTTGATAACCTACGTCGGTTCCAAATCAAGCTCAACCCCGAGAAATGCGTGTTCGGAGTGCCAGCCGGCCAGCTCCTAGGCTTCCTGGTCTCCGAACGCGGGATCGAATGCAACCCAGTAAAGATCAAGGCCATTGAGAGAATGGCGATTCCCACCAAACTTCGAGACGTCCAGAAGTTCACCGGGTGCTTGGCCTCCCTGAACCGCTTCATCAGTCGGCTCGGAGAGAAAGCTCTCCCCCTCTACCGCCTCATGAAGAAGACCACTCACTTCGAGTGGAATGACCAAGCCGACCAAGCTTTTCACAAGCTGAAGAAGATGCTGGCCACGCCGCCTGTCTTGGCGGTGCCGACTGAGAAAGAGCCCATGCTCCTCTACATTGCCGCAACCAGCCGGGTGGTCAGCACCGTCATCGTAGTCCAACGTCCAGAAGAATACCGAGCCCAGCCGGTCCAGAGGCCGGTGCACTATTTGAGCGAGGTGCTGTCTACCTCGAAGCAGAACTACCTGCACTACCAGAAGATGTGCTATGGCGTGTACTTCGCCGCCAAGAAGCTGAAGCCCTACTTCCAAGATCATCCCATCACGGTCGTATGCACCGCCCCGCTGGCCGAGATCATAGGCAGCCGGGATGCATCCGGCCGGGTGGCGAAATGGGCCATCGAGCTGGCCCCTTACACGATCTTCTACCAGCCTCGCACCGCCATCAAGTCCCAAGCATTGGCCGACTTCCTCGTCGACTGGGCCGAGACCCAGTACCTGCCGCCAGCTCCCGACTCCACTCATTGGCGCATGCACTTCGATGGGTCCAAGATGCGCACCGGCTTGGGAGCCGGCGTCATCCTCACCTCTCCCAAAGGCGACAAGCTCAGATACACACTGCAAATTCACTTTGCCGCCTCCAACAACGTGGCCGAGTACGAGGCGCTCATACACGGGCTCCGGCTTGCCAAAGAGCTCGGCATTCGTCGGATCCTATGTTATGGCGACTCGGACTTGGTGGTCCAGCAATCATCCGGCGACTGGGATGCCAAGGACGCAAATATGGCAAGCTACCGCTTCCTCGTTCAGCAGATCAGTGGGTATTTTGAAGGATGCGAGTTCCTCCACGTACCACGAGCCGACAACGAGCCAGCTGATGCCCTGGCTCGAATAGGCTCCACTCGGCAAGCAATACCAACCGGTGTCTCTCTACAACTCCTCCTCAAGCCGTCTATCAAGCCGTCTCCAGAGTCTGATTCCATCTTTGTACCGCCTGACCCCGATACAGCCGGGCCCGGCTCGAAGAACCAAGAAGGTGACCCGGGGACTTCGATAGTCGGCCAGGGGACATCAGCAGGCGGCTCGGGGACTTCCGTAGTTACGCCCGACCCGGGGACTGCCACACCCGGCTCGGGGACTGCGGTAGTCGGCCCGGAGACTGCACCAACACAACAGGCGGCGGCCGACTCCAACATTTCACCACCCAGCCCGCCTGCCCTGGTCGCAGTAGCCGCATTGGCAATAGAAGAAGTCGCAGCTCCATCATGGGCTCAGTCCATCCTCAACTTCCTAATAAACCAAGATCTGCCGGCTGACGAAACAGAGGCAAGACAAGTCCAACGCCGAGCCAGAGCATACACAATCGTCAACAGAGAGCTCGTCAAGCGCAGTGTCACTGGAGTCCTCCAGCGATGCGTCGAGCAAGAGAAGGGCATTGCAATCCTCAGAGACATCCACCAAGGAGAATGCGGCCACCATGCGGCCTCAAGATCACTCGTCGCCAAAGCCTTCCGCCATGGTTTCTTTTGGCCGACTGCTTTGGATGACGCCAAGGGGTTAGTTAAACATTGCAAAGGATGCCAACTCTTCAGCTCCAAGAAACACATGCCGGCTTCAGCACTCAAGACCATTCCCCTCACTTGGCACTTCGCCGTTTGGGGACTGGACATGGTGGGCCCATTCAAGACGGCGCGCGGCAGCATGACACATCTGCTTGTCGCCGTGGACAAATTCACCAAATGGATTGAGGCAAAGCTGATCAAGAAGTTGAATGGGCCGACTGTCGTGACATTTATCGCAGATATAACAACTCGGTATGGCGTACCACACAGCATCATCACCGACAATGGCACGAATTTCGCCAAGGGAGCCTTGGCACGTTTCTGCGCGACGCAAGGCATCTGGTTGGACTTAGTATCCGTTGCCCACCTGCAGTCAAACGGCCAGGTCGAGCGAGCCAACGGCCTTATCCTTCCCGGCATCAAGCCCCGACTGGTCGTACCACTGGAGCGTTCAGCCGGCTGTTGGCTCGATGAGCTGCCGGCCGTCCTCTGGAGTCTACGCACTACCCCAAACAAGTCAACCGGCTTCACTCCTTTCTTCCTTGTGTATGGTGCCGAGGCGGTCATCCCAACTGACATCGAGTTTCACTCGCCTCGGGTAACCATGTACACAGAAGTGGAGGCCAAGGAAGCACGGGAAGACGGCGTCGACCTGCTGGAAGAAGGCCGGCTGTTAGCCCTCAGCCGGTCCGCCATCTATCAGCAGGGCCTGCGCCGCTACCACAGCCGGAAGGTCAAGCCAAGATCCTTCCAAGAGGGCGATCTTGTGCTCCGGCTGATCCAGCGAACAGCCGGCCAGCACAAGCTCTCGGCCCCTTGGGAGGGCCCCTTCGTCATCAGCAGAGCTTTAGGCAACGACTCCTACTACCTGATCGACGCGCAGAAGCCGAAGGCACGAAAGAGAGACGACTCCGGCAAGGAGTCGGAACGACCATGGAACGCCAACCTCCTCCGAAGATTTTACAGTTGAAATGCAGTATGTATCACGCTAACTTTTATACTAAGTACGAGACAATAGGCCCCCCGAGTAGAGCTCGGGGACTGCCATCTTTTATCTATGGATGAAGAGTATCATGCTTATGACCTTGTCATTACATTCACTTTTTCCGTCCGGCACCGGGTTCGACTAGTCGGCCCGGGGACTGGCCGCCTGGAGTTATATTAGAAGTCCTACCCGCAGTCAGACAAGTAGTGTGCCGGCTCCCAAGCCTTCTCTTGACAAAAGTTGCAGATCGAAGAACCGACTGTCCGGCTGGCAAGAGTTAAAGGCAGGAAAGGACGCCCACACGAAAAACGGCTAGGGACTAACGGACTAATATAAAAAAAGCCGGTTTTTCTCCCACCACCGACCGACTACCAGAGTAGCCGGCCGACCGTCTTCTATTCACCTCGCTTCAATCTAAGAAAGCTCGAGTACTTGCCTTCCCAAAAGGGGAAGGCGGCAAAGGAAACAGCCTAAGGATAAAAAGCATACACGAATGGAAACCAAACACGCACACAATAATATTTACATAAAAGACCTTCAAAAGGCCAGCATTCAACATAGTTCGAATACACCCCCAGTGGGTGGAACTGCGCAAGTTTAATAAAATTGTTCAAAAGGCAACAAGCAGGAAAAAACAAGGACGGCAGATTAAGCCAAGGGAGCGACTAGCGAGTCGAGCAGGTCGGTGGAGACGGCAGTGTCGGCTGGAGGAGTGGCCGGCTGGCGAACCTCGGCATGATCACCCCCTCCCGCAGAGGGCGAGCTAGCACGCGCCTCGTTGCTGGAGGCACGATCGGGCTGAGGCTGGCTGGCCGCATCACCGGTCGGCTCAACGTCTTCGCCTTCCTCTCCTTCGTCGTCTTCGCCTTCATCGCTGGAGGCGATCTTCTCTGCTTAGTCTTCACCCGCTGCCGGGTCCAGCCCGAACCACTCCTCTGGCTGGGCAACGCCGTCGTCATTAATTTTAGGAGCGAAGACGCTGATGTCAGTACACTCGGCGATCGTCGAAGCGCGCTGAGCGATAGCCGGCCGCACCTCCTCCATCTCTTCGTCGGCCTCCAGCCGCCAGGTGCGCAGCTGGTCCAGGTTCAACCCCGGATACCAGGCTCGGACGAACTCCAGCGCCCGCCCAGCTCCAAGCCGGGCTGCCGATGCCTTCCAGGCCTCGAAGCGGCCAACCGCAACCTCCAGCCAGTCAGCAGTCCGACTCGGGGTGCGGGGAATTGTCTCGCTTGGCCAGAGGGCGGCCAACACCTGCGCCCCGGCACGCTGGAGGCGGCGGAGCATACGGTGAGCCGGCTACAGCCGGGCTTGGACCGCCAAGAGTTGCTCCTCAAGTGTCCGGCTCGCGTCTGGCGCGATTTCAGCCCCCGCCTGCCAGCGCGCCTCGCGATGAGCCTCGATGGTTTGGGTGGCGAAGACGGAGTAGCCGAGAAAGTAGTCTGCACAAAGAACAAGAAGCAGCACAAGTCAGAACACAAATCAGGGATCAAGGGACAGGCAAGGAGTGAAGAAGGTGGCTTACCATCGATTAGATCCTCGATATGACTGAAGCCCTCGCTCAGTTCCTGCTTCGCTTCAGCCCAGCCCGCCGCTTCGGTCTCGAACTCGGCCTTCAGGGCGTCCTCGCTGTCCTGCGCCTTCTTCAGGGCCGCCTTGTGGCTCTCCTCCTGGTCGGCCAACTTCTTGGCCAGGCGGTCACGCTCCAGGACCAAGGCGTTGTACTCGGCTTCCTTGGCGCGAAGGGCAGCCTGGGCCCCGCTGAGCAGCCCCCTCAAGTCGGCATTGGCTCCTGCAAGCATGAAGACAAAGGAAAAATTAATAAGGAAGAAGTCGTCAAGGAAGATCCGACCCGACTGCTCAGCAGTCGGCCCGAATCTCGGGGACTACACCCAGTGGGTGCGCTGACGCACCCCCACAGGAGATGAATGAGACAAAGCACGCACTCCGGCTGCTGGTCAGGTCCTCGGTTCTTCGGCCCAGCTCCTGAGCCTGGGAGTTGAAGGCGGCTGCGCGAAGGTTATGATACTCCTGGAAGATTATATAGGAGGCGAGGATAAGTTAAGTTGTCAGGACCTAGTAAGTTCCAAGCCGCCTGCGCAGCAGCCGACTCAGAACTCGGGGACTACACCCAGTGGGTGCGCTGACACGCCAACACGGAAGAAATCAAAAGAGCAAAATAACCAAGGCCAGAAGACTCACCCAGATGACGGCCCGCGTCGCGAGGAACTCTTGGGTGTATCGCTGCAGTGAGGCGGCCTGAGCTTGAAGCCGGTTCCGGACCTCCTGGGCCACCGTGTTCAGCTCGCTCGTCCCCCCGCTGGGAGTCCACTCAGACGTGTTGGCGCTGGCCGCCTCCAGGGCCTCCACCGTCTGGCTAGCGCCTGCAGCTCGGTGCGGTTCCGGCACGGAGGCGCCACCCCCTGCGCGCTGGTGCAATGCCGGCTGCACCTCGAGCCGGCCCCTGCCTCCGGCTCGCCCCCGGACAGCTGCTCTGGCGCCGCAGCTGATTGGCCGCTTTGGCCCGCTCTAGTCGGCGCCGTCTGCGGTGCCCCCTCCATGAAGATCACGTGGTCCTCCCTCCTCTCCATCACCGGCGGGCCTTGGTCGACCTCCTCCGACGGGGGCACGGGAATGTCGGGGGCCACAGCGCGGAGGGGAACGACGAGCAGCGGAGGCTGGTTGTGCGAGGCCTTCGCCTCCATCTCCGAAGCTGCCGCCTCCGCCCGGGCCTTGGCCGCCGTGTCGTCCTGCTCCTTCGTCGCCTGGGCGGTCCTTCGTTCCGTCACCTCCCACTCCTCCCGCGCCTCCCGTGCGTTCCGCTCCGTGGCCTCCCTAAGGTCGGCGCTGGGATCCACGCGACGGGAGCCTGAAGACCCTCCAGTCGGCCTGACTACGGAGCCGCCAGGACCCCGCTCAAGGGAAAGCGGTGCCCTGTCCGGCGAATAAAGAAAGGTTTAGAAGAGCTTCGGTCGAAAAAGACAACAAAAAAATATATGCATGACATTCGACGACTTACGCCGAGATCGCCTGCGGCTGTTTCACTGCCTTGCGAAAGCGGGCCGCCTTCACGGCCGCCTCATCCCGCTTGGTCGCCGCCGTAGAAGCCTTGGATTTCTTCGGCCGGTTGCCGAAGAAGGTCGATGCGGCCCGGCATTTCTGCGCGCCGCCACGGGCAGCCGGCGCGGCAGACGGGCCCGTGCCTTGATGATCAAGCGCCGGCTGGCGGTGCGGGGCGGCTTCGACCTCGTCGTCGTCCGGCCAGTCTTCGAAGCCGGCCCCGAGCCCCGCGCCTCCGGCCTCGTCGCCTTCCCCCACGATGGCGTCTTCCATGGCGGCCGCTCCCAGGTCCGGATCATCGGCGTCGTCCACCGTGCAGTCGGGGAGGAGTCGGCGCTCTACCCCTGCGGCCCCGGCCGTCGGTGGAAGAAGAGGGTTCTGCTAAAGGCAAACCAACTGATCAGAGGTCGGCTATCATGAGGTCGGCTACAAAAAGGAAGAAAAGAAGAAAAAACTTACGGCAGGCGGAGGGTTGGCGCGGGAATACGGCTCCTTGCCGTATCGCCAATCCTCGGCGAGCTTGCAGTTGGAGATGTAGTTCACCATGTAAGACACCACTGCATGAGGCATCTCCCTGGTGCTCAGCCGGCACGGGTCGAAGCGGCCGCTCATCTGGCAAATCATTTGAGGCCGGCCTTGGAGTGGAAGTACCCGGCGCTCCACGAAGGCGGCCACCATGTCGGCTCCGGTCAGGCCCTCCGACTGGATCATCACCCGAAGCCGGGAGACGGCTGCGTTCCCGGCCTGGGACAACGACCTGGCCCGGTAGCTCCATGAAGGTTGCCTCCCAGCCGGCGGGCCGGCTACGTAAGCCGGCAGGTTGACGTAGTCGCCTTGTTGGGCGATGTTCTTCACGTAAAAGTAGGACTTCTGCCAGAGCTTCACCGACTGGATCAGCGGGATGGGCAGGAACGGATTGTTCTCGCCCGTCCGCCTCATGGCAATGAAGGCTCCGCAGGGGGCGGGCACGCCCGCGACGACGGTGCCGAGCTTGCTCTGGAAGAATTCCCCCCAGAGCTCGAGCGTGGGGAGAACCCCAAGAAAGCCCTCGCACAGGGTGATGAAAGCCGACAGTAGCATCACCGCGTTGGGCGTGAGGTGGTGAGGCTGGAGGTGGTAGAATTCACGGAAGGCTCGGAGGAATCCGCTCGCCGGGAGGCCGAAGCCGCGCATGCAGTGCGAGCGGAAGATCACCTGCTCGCCCTCCTCCGGTGCCGGCGAAATCTCCCTCGCCGGCGCTTGACGAACCCGCACGAAGTTCTCGCCCGGCAGGCGCCGCGTCCGGTGGAGGAACTCGACGTGGTCCTCGTGGACGTTCGAGCCGTCCCACGAGCTCGACAGCGCGATGGGAGCGACGCGGCGAGGAGCGAGACGATGCGATGGTGGAGGCGCGCACGACCCCGCTACGGCGGGACCAAAGGACCTGAGAGGTCCGACGGTGGAACAGCGCAGCAAAGGGTTGATGCGGCGGCGGAAAGAAGAAGAAGGAAGGCGAGAAGGGGCGGAGCAAGGGAGAGCGTGCGAGCCTCTGCCGCTCCCCCTCCTCCCCCTACTTATAGACCCGCGCGGCAGAGCCGAGGGGGCGTGGCATGGGGGAACGTGGGGATCAACTGCGCCCACTCCCCCACGTCCCACGATTATTGCGCCCTGATGGCGTAATAAAACAGTCACGGGAAGGCAAGCGGTCCGCGTGGGCCGCAGAAGATCCGCGCTCGGGCCGAGGCCTAGGAGTGGCGGGCCCGGGCCTGCGGCGGCATCCCGTCGCGCGCGTGCACTGGCAGGATCTCCTTGCCACGTGGCCCGCGGGATGGCGTGCGGTCAGCTTGCAGGCCGACCCGCGTTCCCGCCAACGAGAAACGGGGCTTCCCGAAGACGACGCGCACAAGCATAGCCGGCCCCTCAGGATAGGAAGCTGACCGAGCTTTTCGTCCTTTTGTCAGCCTCGAAGCTCGATCAGCTTCGGGGACTACTGTCGGAGTAAATAACCATGGGTAGCCTAGCCGGCTCCCCCTGGCCCTTCTAAAAAAATTATGAGCCGATCCGGCCCTCAAGAATCCAAGACATGGGGCCGCCTTCCCCTTGCCGGTTGTCTCCCAGGCTGGCTATCGGAAGCCAACCCGACTTTAGCCCTCATGAAGAAAGCCGTGGGAGGGCCGGCTCCAAGAAGCCGGCCACGAGAAGGCCGACTCCAAGAAGCCGGCTCCCACAAAGCGCTCAAGATCATACCCTCGAAGTCTGCATCCACATAACGGCGATGTGACGGGGCATGGCTACAGTAAAGCCTGCCACCCCCGAATCCCGGAGCACGCCTGGCACAGTGCGCCGTACGGGTGGCCATGACCCGTCCGGCGCGGCACTGTTGCCACGTTGACCCTGATGTCATCCACGACGGGCTGCCAGCGCGGCCCATGGGCGGTGGGCCCCTTCGGGCAGAGAGACACCCGAAGGCGGCCAGGCCTCCCCCAGTCGGCCCAAGACAGAGCCGGCTCCCCACAGCCAGCTTGCCACCTCCCTCGAAGGAGATGCCCCATTAAGGAGACAAGACGCGGTGAGGCTACAGCGATCACCCGCCGGACGGCAGCACTGTAGCCACGCCCACCTCGGTGAAGCCCTTGTCACCAGGATTGAGCAACAGTAACCAGCCGCCGACAAGGCCCTGGATAGTGGGGCCTGCTTGTCGACCAAGGAGCTGGCAGCCAGTGGGACCCACCAGCCGGCGGGCCCCAACAGTCGGCGCAGAAGCTGGTGAGTGTAGACACAAACGGTTGGGCCCCACGCCCAGCCAGATTACCATTGTATCCCCGGGGGGTAGGCCTATATAAACCCCCTAGGACACCCATGCAAAGGGTTGATCCCTGCTAGTTTTAGACACCGCATAGAGAGGAGAAGAGAGCGAGCAGTGCCCTTCTTCCTCCTCTCGCCAAACAGCTCACGGAGCATCGTGTAGCTACTTGTTCATCTAGTGATCATGCGGAGACCCCGCAGAGCAGCAGTAGGGGTGTTATCTCCACGGAGAGCCCCGAAGCTGGGTAAGATTCGCCGGCGTGCATGTCTTCGCCTCATCCCGCTTCCAGGCACCGGCGACGTCTTATTGACTCCCACAATGATAAGCCACCCGTTGGCATATGTCGCACCTACCACCCGACAGTTGCCGAGCTTGTTGTAGTTGATTCGTGCATGCTATGATGTTGTTCTTACCATGTCTAGCTTCCATGCCATGTCTACTTGCTGGGTGTATGCTTAGTTTGTCATGCAATGCCTTGTGGTGAGTGCATCGAGCTCGTAAACAAGCCTACTTGTTATTTATTTTGCCATGTTCCAGTTTTTCACTATGTCTGAATCTGTTAACGATAATTGCTATGTTCATGTGGTTGCAATTGTATTTTCTGATCCCTTTTGGCTTATGGTCAGTAAGGGACTTTAGTTGTATGCTTTGAGTAGCTTCATATCATGCCTTGCTTTGCCATGATATGTTCCTGTAGCATGTAGTTTTCATGCTCTAAACATTGCTTCCTGATGTTAAATTCCTGACATGTTGTTAATTTCTCTAAGTCTGAAACCTGTAATCTTTTGCACTTTTGCCATGCTTGTTTCAACATGTTAATGAGTGAATTAGCCGTAGCTCAGTGTTCATCTTTTGTAAAGCATCTTGAGTGGATTCCTGCCATGTATTTTGTTGTCATGTTGGATTGCCGTAGCATGTTGTTCTTGATTCATTTAGATGGTCTCGTGCTGTTAATCGTAGCCCGGTGCCATATTTGTTTTTCTTGTCATTTCCAAACTGTGCATCTGATTCCGGTGAACTTTATATCGATTTCGACCGAAATAAACTCACCTTTCCAGTGGCACTCTTGGATATCCAAGTTGAGGCCAAGTTCAATCTTTCCTTTCCAAATCATGCATAAGAATCGCATACCGCATCCCGCACATCATACCATGTTTGCATCATGTTCTTTGTGCATGGCACGTGGTTGATTGTGTTCTCCCTTTGCTTGTTGTTCTTGCTTTGGGTAGAGTCGGGAGACGAGTACGTGATCGAGGAGCCCGTTGAGTACACTTACGAGGATCAAGTCAACTCAGAGAACTTTGCAGGCAAGATGACCATACCCTCGAAATCACTTCTATCTTTGCTTGCTAGATGCTAGCTCTTTTGCTATGCCTATGCTACAATACCTACCACTTGCTTATCATGCCTCCCATATTGCCATGTCAAACCTCTAACACACCTTGTCCTAGCAAACCATTATTTGGCTATGTTACCGCTTTGCTCAGCCCCTCTTATAGCGTCGCTAGTTGGAGGTGAAGATTGGAGTTTGTTCCTTGTGGGAACATTGTTCATTGTTGGGATATCAATATTATATCTTGTTTATATTAATGCACCTATATACTTGGTAAAGGGTGGAAGGCTCGGCCTTATGCCTAGTGTTTTGTTCAACTCTTGCCGCCCTAGTTTCCGTCATATCGGTGTTATGTTCCCGGATTTTGCGTTCCTTACACGGTTGGGTTATAATGGGAACCCCTTGACAGTTCGCCTTGAATAAAACTCCCCCGGAAATGCCCAACATTGGTTTTACCATTGGCCACCTAGCCTCTTTTTCCCTTGGGTTTCCGGAGCCCGAGGGTCATCTTTATTTAAACCCCCTGGGCCAGTGCTCCTCTGAGTGTTGGTCCGAACTGGGCAGCCTGCGGGGCCACCTCGGGGCAACTCGGGGGTTGGTTTTACTCGTAGCTTGACCTATCTGAGTGTGCCTTGAGAACGAGATATGTGCAGCTCCTATCGGGATTTGTTGGCACATTCGGGCGGTCTTGCTGGACTTGTTTTACCATTGTCGAGATGTCTTGTAACCGGGATGCCGAGTCTGATCGGATTGTATTGGGAGAAGGAATATCCTTCGTTGACCATGAGAGCTTGTGATGGGCTAAGTTGGGACACCCCTGCAGGGATTTGATCTTTCGAAAGCCGTGCATGTGGTTATGGGCAGATGGGAATTTATTAATGTCCGGTTGTAGATAACCTTGAACTTAACTTAATTAAAATGAATCAACTCAGTGTGTGGCCGTGATGGTCTCTTTTCGGTGGAGTCCGGGACGAGAACACGGTCTCGAGTTATGTTTGACCGTAGGTTGTTCTAGGATCACTTCTTGATCATAGTTCATCGGTCGTGCCTTTGCCTTCTCTTCTCGCTCTCTTTTGCGTATGTTAGCCACCATATATGCTAGTCTCTTGCTGCAGCTCCACATCATACCTTTACCTTACCTATAAGCTTAAATAGTCTTGACCGTGAGGGTGTGAGATTGCAGAGTCCCCGTGACTCACAAATTTCTTCCAAAACCAGATGCAGGGACCGATGATACCATTCCAGGAGATTCAACTGAGCTCAAGTGGGAGTTTGATGAGGACTCAGGACGATACTACGTGCCTTTCCCAGATGATCAGTAGTGGTGCCCAGTTGGGGCGATCGGGGACTTTGTCGCATTTGGGGGTTGTTCTTCATTTTGGTTCCGTAGTCGGACCTTGAGTGTAATTGGATGAATGTAATGTTATTTATGCTATTTGTGTGACGTGGCGAGTGTAAGCCAACTATGTATCTTATTCCCTTATTATATTACATGGGTTGTTGTGAAGATTACCTCACTTGCGACATTGCTTTCAATGTGGTTATGCCTCTAAGTCATGCTCCGACACGTGGGAGATATAGCCGCATCGAGGGCGTTACAAGTTGGTAATCAGAGCCTTCCCCGACCTTAGGAGCCGCCTGCTTGATCGAATCGTTGGCGTTGTTGAGTCTAGAAAAATGTTTTGAGTCTTTTTGGATTATATATATCGGAGAGTAGGAATTCTTTTTACTCCTCAGTCCCTTCGTCGCTCTGGTGAGGCATCCTGACGTAGAGTTTTGACTCTTCTCTTCTCAAATTTCACTAAAAAAATTAGGATCACGCGGGTATCTTGGAATCGTTCTGATGGTTTTGTGATGAGAACATTGTTCTTGGTGCCTCCTGACATTTAGGGGTTGTGGCAGTGTCCCACGGAGTTGAGCTCCGAGGTGTTGTCGTCACAATTTTATCGTTGCAATTCTGGAATACCTGAGTTTCGCCGACATCAAAAATCTCTTTTATGCAGTTGTTGGTGAGATAACCTCGACGCCACCCAGTACCGGGTGAGAGTTCGGGAGTATTGCCATAACTCGTATAACGGATGCTTTTCGAAGGTTGAGGTAAATGATTTCCGAAGGTTTCTTGGTTATGTGTTGACGGATGGATACAACTGGATGTAGGATTTGCTAGCTTTGGGTGAGATATTATGCTTCCCCTGTATCCCCGACACCTGATTGCATAACCGGAAAGGTTCGGGAGTTTCATAGGTGGGAATTCATGTAGCTCTATTATTCTTCCACGGATATTTGGTTTGTGATTGGGTAATCCTCACCAAGTATTTGTTCTTGTCCGTACCTTGTTGCTTTATTTCTTCTACCTCTATCTAAGTGGCTTCTCAATTTATGGAAGTGTGACCATTTCAATTGGAATTCATTCGTTCATTTTGTTCGGATGTTAAGACTATATGTTGCAATTTTGATCCGTTTGATTCAGCTTGAATATATGTTTGTCAAGAAGCTAACGGATGTCACCCTCTCCAAGATGGCTCCTCAAACGTGCACGACTCCGAATCCTGATCCGCCACCACCACCTCCACCTCCGAAGGCATGGCAAGCTGTGATGGCTGCTACCAATGCAAACACGCAGCTGATCATGCAAATTCTGCAAGAGCGCAACCAAGGGAATCATGGCCATGGCAACAATCAGAATCAGTTTGCTACACTCAACCAGTTCCTCGCTAACCAGCCAAAGACCTTCAGCAACTGTGTTGAGGCAACAGACGCTGATGATTGGCTCATGGATATCTGTAACCATTTTGATTGCAGCAACGTCAGGCCTGAGGACTTTGTTAAGTTTGCCTCCTTCCAACTCAAAGACCAAGCTGCAGAATGGTTTCAGCAGTACAAAGATTCCAGAGGAGGTTGTGTGATTACCTGGGATGAATTCCGTCAAGACTTCAAAGCTCACCACATTCCTCACAGTGTTGTTGAGAGCAAGCGTGAGGAATTCCACAACTTGAAGCAAGGCAGCTTGTCTGTTTACCGGTACAACATCATGTTTCAGAAGCTAGCTCGTTTCGCTAAGCAAGACGTCCCTGGCGAGAAGAGCAAGATATATCAGTTCAGGGGTGGCCTCAGAGAAGATCTTCAACTTGCTCTCGTGCTTTTCGATCCTCAGAAGTACGATGAGTTTTACAACATGGCACTGAAACAAGAGACTGCTCAACTCAAGTGTGATGCTTCAAAGAAGCGAGTCAGAGATGCAACTCCTTCTTCCTCAACTCAAGTGGCTTCTAAGCAGCAAAAGTATTGGCTGCTTCCTCCTCCGTTTCGTCAGCCTTTTCAGCAGAAGAGCAAAGGTGGCAGTGGATCTTCCCACCCACCCAACCCAGGCTTTCAGAACAAGATTTCGTCTCAAGCTCCAAGATCAAGTGCTCTGTATCATCGTCCGCTCTCGGAGGTCACGTGCAACAAGTGTCAGCAGAAGGGTCACTATGCCAACAAATGCTTCAATCAGAGGCGTCTCCCTCCTCCTCCTCCTGTGAGATCTGCTAGTACTGCAGTGGGAAAGCATAATCCCAAGCACACCAAGGTCAACTTGTTGAACGCAGCTCAGGCAGAGGACTCGTCAGATGTCATCATCGGTAACCTTCCTGTTAACGATGTTCCTGCAAAAGTCCTTTTTGATACTGGTGCATCGCATTGTTTCATGTCAAAGCCATTTTTTGCCAAGAATGAATTCGTTTCTTCTCATTTGGGCAAATCAATGGATATCGTTTTGCCGGGTAAACGTTTGAGTGCCAGTTTGGTGGTTCCAGATGTTACTATAACCTTGGGCGACTATAAGTTTCTTTCTTCCCCAATGGTCCTTGGTAACTCAGATATTGATCTTATTCTTGGAATGGACTGGCTTTCTAAGCACAAGGCTCACCTTCATTGCGCTACCAGGTAGATTCAATTGACTCATTCGTCTGAGGATGTAATTGTCTTTGCCGCTCGGGATGATACCATCCGACTGTTTTCTCTCAATGAGAAGGGCGAGCTGGATGCCATCTCTCAGATTCCAGTCGTTTGCGAATATCAAGACGTCTTTCCAGAAGAGCTTCCAGGAATGCCTCTGCACCGGCCAGTTGAATTCGTCATCGATCTTGAGCCTGGCATGGAACCTGTTTGCAAACGTCCTTACAAGCTTGGCCCTGAAGAGTTGAAGGAGCTGAAGAAACAACTCGATATTCAAGAGCGTATGGGTCTCATCCGACCTAGTTCTTCTCCGTGGGGTTGTGGAGTTCTTTTTGTGAAGAAGAAGGATGGAACGGACCGACTTTGTGTTGACTACCGTCCATTGAACAAGAAGACCATAAAGAACAAGTACCCACTTCCCAACATCAACGAGATGTTTGAACAACTCAAAGGTGCTCAAGTATTCTCCAAGCTTGATCTCCGTATGGGCTATCATCAGATTCGCATTCGTGAAGAAGATATCCCCAAGACAGCATTCAGAACAAGCTATGGTTCATTGATGACCCACAAGTATAGGGGATGTATCATAGTCCTTTCGATAATTAAGAGTGTCGAACCCAACGAGGAGCAGAAGGAAATGATAAGCGGTTTTCGGCAAGGTATTCTCTGCAAGTACTGAAATAAGTGGTAACAGATAGTTTTGTGACAAGATAAATGGTAACGAGCAACAAGTAAAAAAAGTAAATAAAGTGCAGCAAGATGGCCCAATCCTTTTGTAGCAAAGGACAAGCCGGAACAAACTCTTATAATAGGAAAAGCGCTCCCGAGGACACATGGGAATATCGTCAAGCTAGTTTTCATCACGTTCATATGATTCGCGTTCGGTACTTTGATAATTTGATATGTGGGTGGATCGTTGCTTGGGTGTTGTTCTTACTTGAACAAGCATCCCACTTATGATTAACCTCTATTGCAAGCATCCGCAACTACAACAAAAGTATTAAGGTAAATCTAACCATAGCATGAAACAGATGGATCCAAATCAGCCCCTTACGAAGCAACGCATAAACTAGGGTTTAAGCTTCTGTCACTCTAGCAACCCATCACTACTTATTACTTCCCAATACCTTCCTCTAGGCCCAAATAATGGTGAAGTGTTATGTAGTCGACGTTCACATAACACCACTAGAGGCTAGGCAACATACATCTTATCAAAATATCAAACGAATACCAAATTCACATGACTACTAATAGCAAGACTTCTCCCTTGTCCTCAGGAACAAACGTAATTACTCACAAAGCATATTCATGTTCATAATCAGAGGGGTAATAATATGCATATAGGATCTGAACATATGATCTTCCACCAAATAAACCAACTAGCATCAACTACAAGGAGTAATCAACACTACTGGCAACCTACTAGCACCAATCTCGGGCTTTGAGACAAGAATTGGATACAAGAGATGAACTAGGGTTTGGAGATGAGATGGTGCTAGTGAAGATGTTGATGGATATTGCCCTCTCTCGATGAGAGGAGCGTTGGTGATGACGATGGTGATGATTTCCCCCTCCCAGAGGGAAGTATCCCCAGCAGAACAGCTCTGTCGGAGCTCTAGATTGGTTCCGCCAAGGTTCCGCCTCGTGGCGGCGGAGTCTCGTCCCGAAAGGTTGCTTCTTATTTTTTTATCATCGAAAGACTTCATATAGGAGAAGATGGACGTCTGAGAGCCACCAGGGGGGCCCACGAGGTAGGGGGCGCACCCTAGGAGGGGGGCGCGCCCCCCACTCTCGTGAGCAGGGTGTGGGCCCCCTGGCCTTCATCTTTGGCGAGGATTTTTCTTTATTTATTTTAAGATGTTCCGTGGAGTTTCAGGACTTTTGGAGTTGCGCAGAATAGGTCTCTAATATTTGCTCCTTTTCCAGCCCAGAATTCCAGGTGCCGGCATTCTCCCTCCTTATGTAAACCTTGTAAAATAAGAGAGAATAGCCATAAGTATTGTGACATAAAGTGAAATAACAGCCCATAATGCAATAAATATCGATATAAGCATGATGCAAAATGGACGTATCAACTCACCCAAGCTTAGACCTCGCTTGTCCTCAAGCGAAAAGCCGATAACAATAAATATGTCCTCATGTTTAGAGGTAGAGGCGTCGATAAAAATAAAATACAGACATGAAGGCATCATGATTGTTCTCATAACAGCAACATATATGGATTTTGTCATATGATTACTTATGTTCAAGTGATGATCTATTCACGATGCAAGAGTACAAATCATAAACCTTATTGGGCTCCAACAAACTATAATCTCAGTCATTGAAGCAATTGCAATTTATCATAACATCGGAAAGAGTCTATGTCAGAGCTTAAAAGCAAGTCCACATACTCAACTATCATTTAGTCCTTCATAATTGCTAACACTCATGCAATACTTGTGGTTACGGAGTTTTAATGGGACACAGAGAAAGATAGGGGCTTATAGTTTTGCCCCACAACCTTTTACCTCAAGGGTAATGTCAACAATAATGGTTCATGCTCCCCTACATCCAATTAGATATATATATCATGTTCTTTCCAACATGCTGAGCTTGCCAAAGGATAAAATGAAAAAGAAAAGGTGAAGATCACCATGACTCTTGCATAAGGTAGAAGATAATAATAAAAGATAGGCCCTTCGCAGAGGGAAGCATAGGTTGCCATGCACTTTTATGGTTGGACGCACAAAATCTCAATGCGAAAGAACGTCACTTTATATTGCCCCTTGTGATATGAACCTTTATTATGCAGTCCGTCGCTTTTATTACTTCCACATCACAAGATTCTATAAAGCTTATTTCTCCCACACCAATCAATCATACATATTTAGAGCAATTTTTATTGCTTTGCACCGATGACAACTTACTTGAAGGATCTTACTCAATCCATAGGTAGATATGGTGGACTCTCATGGCAAAACTTGTTTAAGGGTATTTGGAAGCACAAGTAGTATTTCTACTTGGTGCTGAGAATTTGGCTAGCATGAGGGGGAAAGGCAAGCTCAACAAGTTAGAGGATCCATGAAAACATACTTTATCTCAGATATAAGAAAGACATAACTCATTATGTTGTCTTCCTTGTCCAACATCAACTCTTTAGCATGTCATATTTTAATGAGTGCTCCCAATCATAAAAGATGTCAATGATAATATATCTATATGTGAAACCTCTCTTTCCTTATTACTTCCTATTAATTGCAACGATGACCAAGGCTATGTCTACCAACTCCCAACAACTTTTAATCTATGTGAAGTCATTACTCTCAATAAGAACAATATGAACTCTTTGTTTCTTTTTATTCTTTTCTCTTTTATTTTATTCACCCAAGATCGTGGCAAAATAATCAAGCCCTTGACTCAACACTAATCTTTATTATATATAACTCACGGACTCGATTACATAGAGAGATCAAAAAGCAAAACTCAAAACTAGATCATGCCATAAACTTTATTCTACTAGATCAAGATACTACTAATAGGATCGAACTAAGAAAAACGGTAAAGGTAGGGGTTGTGATTGTGATTGTGATATGATACCGGGGCACCTCCCCCAAGCTTGGCAGTTGCCAAGGGGAGTGCCCATACCCACGTGATTATGTCTCCTTGGTTGGTGAAGAAGGTGGAGGTGTTGTTGATGATGCAGGCTTATCGTCCATCTTCCAAGGCATAGGCTCACCATCATAGAAGGATGATCGCGTCTCCGGGATCCTCAAATCTGCAGCCAAACTCATCCTTTTGAATCTATATTCATACTCACAGTTTTGGTTTTGCAAGTCATAGATTTGGGCTTGGAGGTGCTCGATCTTCTCATGAAGCTTGAATATGGCCTCCCCAATGTTGTCAGCATCCAACTTGTGGTTGCTAGCGAACTCCGTGATCATCATGTGGTTGGAGTTGAGTCCATGTTCCACCATCCTTTGGCACTTGAAAACTTGTTGCTCCACTGCTTCGAGCCTCGTCTCCATGCTTCCGGTCCCCTTTGGTCCCTCTTCATCGCGGATGTGCAGCAACCCATCACGCAACTCAATGGTTTGAGGGTGTCGCGGCACCTCCGCAAGGTAAGGGTTGATGACCTTCTCGAAGAACTTGTCCTTGGAAGCACTTGGGGCCGTCATGATAACCTGGATCTGTCAGAAAAACAGCTCGAAACAAGAACAGATGAGATTTGCGTGATACGGGAGTCAAAACCTTCGGGAGGTTATATAATGAATTTTTACCGACCAAAATACGTATCGTGCAAGAAAACGGAGTCCGGAAGGCACATGAGGTGCTCACGAGGTAGGGGGCGCGCCCACCACCCTCGTGGGGCCCTCGAGTCCTTCCCGGACTGCTACTTATTTTTCTATTTCTCTAAATATTCCAAAACGGAGAAATATTGCCTTAAAAATTGTTTTGGAGTTGGTTTACTTACCGTACCACATACCTATTCCTTTTCGGAGTCTGAAACATTCCGGAAAGTATCCCTTATGTGTTCCTCCGGGGTTACGGTTTCAATAATATTGGTTTCAACATTTATGGGATTACCTGAGATAAAATGTTTGATTCTTTGACCGTTTACCACCTTCGGATTTGTGCCTTCAAAGTTGTTGATTTTTATGGCACTAGAACGATAGACCTCCTTGATAACGTAGGGGCCTTCCCATTTAGAGAGAAGTTTTCCTGCAAAAAATCTTAAACGAGAGTTGTATAGCAATACATAATCACCTAAATTGAACTCACGCTTTTGTATCCTTTTGTCATGCCATATTTTAACTTTTTCTTTAAACAACTTGGCATTTTCATAAGCTTGGGTTCTCCAATCATCAAGTGATCTAATATCAAATAACCTCTTCTCACCGGCAAGTTTAAAATCATAGTCGAGCTCTTTAATAGACCAATATGCCTTATGTTCTAGTTTGAGAGGTAAGTAACATGATTTTCCATAAACCATATTATACGGAGACATACCCATAGGATTTTTGTATGCAGTTCTATAAGCCCATAATGCATCATCAAGTTTCTTGGACCAATTCTTTCTAGACCTATTAACAGTCTTTTGCAAAATTAATTTGAGCTCTCTATTTCTCAACTCTACTTGACCACTAGACTGAGGGTGATAAGGAGATGCAATTCTATGATTAACATCATATTTAGCAAGCATTTTACGGAAAGCACCATGAATAAAGTGTGAACCACCATCAGTCATTAAATATCTAGGGACTCCAAACCTCGGGAAAATAACTTCCTTAAGCATTTTAATAGAAGTGTTATGCTCAGCACTACTAGTTGGAATAGCTTCTACCCACTTAGTAACATAATCAACAGCAACTAAAATATGTGTATATCCATTAGAGGCAGGAAAAGGTCCCATATAATCAAAGCCCCAAACATCAAATGGTTCAATAACAAGTGAATAATTCATAGGCATTTCTTGACGTCTACTAATATTACCAATTCTTTGACATTCATCACAAGACAAGACAAACTTATGGGCATCCTTGAAGAGAGTAGGCCAATAAAAACCAGATTGCAATACCTTATGTGCAGTTCTATCTCCAGCGTGGTGTCCTCCATAAGCCTCGGAGTGACACTTGTAGGATCTGTTCCTGTTCATGCTCAGGTACACAACGTCTAATAACACCATCTACTCATTCTTTATAAAGATGTGGTTCATCCCAAAAGTAATGTCTTAAATCATAGAAAAACTTTTTATTTTGCTGGTATGTGAAGCTAGGTGGTATAAACTTAGCAACAATATAATTAGCATAATCAGCATACCATGGAGTACTACGAGAAGTACTTATAACATTTAATTGTTCATCAGGAAAGCTATCATTAATAGGTAGTGGGTCATCAAGAACATTCTCTAACCTAGACAAGTTGTCTGCAACGGGGTTCTCAGCTCCCTTTCTATCAACAATATGCAAATCAAATTCTTGTAGCAGGAGAACCCATCTGATGAGTCTAGGTTTAGCATCTTTCTTTTCCATATATTTAATAGCAGCATGATCAGTGTGAATAGTTACTTTAGAATCCACAATATAAGGTCCGAACTTATCACAATCGAATACAACTGCTAAGAGTTCTTTTTCAGTAGTAGTATAATTTCTTTGAGCATTGTCTAGAGTCTTACTAGCATAGTGAATAACATTTAGTTTCTTATCAACTCTTTACCCTAGGACAGCACCTACAGCATAATCACTAGCATCACACATAATTTCAAAGGGTAGGTTCCAATCAGGTGGCTGAACAACAGGTGCAGAGACTAATGCTTTCTTAAGTATTTCAAATGCTTCTACACAATCATCATCAAAGACAAATGGTATATCTTTTTGTAATAAATTAGTTAGAGGCCGAGAAATTTTTGAGAAATCCTTAATGAACCTCCTATAAAATCCAACGTGACCAAGGAAACTTCTTATACCTTTGATGTCCTTGGGACATGGCATCTTTCCAATAGCATCAACCTTGGCTTTATCAACTTCAATACCGCTTTCAGAAACTTTGTGCCCCAAGACAATACCTTCATTAACCATAAAGTGGCACTTTTCCCAATTCACGACAAGATTAGTTTCTTCACGTCTCTGCAAAACTCGATCAAGATTGCTCAAGCAATCATCAAAAGAGGAACCATAGACGGAAAAGTCGTCCATGAAAACCTCACAAATCTTTTCACAAAAGTCAGAGAGTATAGCCATCATGCATCTTTGAAAGTTATCAGGTGCATTACATAAACCAAAAGGCATACGTCTATAAGCAAAAGTACCAAAAGGGCATGTAAAAGTAGTCTTTGATTGATCTCTAGCCGACACAGGTATTTGATAGAAAACAGAATAACCATCTAGAAAGCAGTAATGTGTATGTTTGCATAATCTTTCTAGCATTTGATCAATAAAAGGTAAGGGTTAATGATCTTTCTTAGTAGCCTTATTTAATTTGTGGAAATCAATTACTATCCTATAACCTGTGATAATTCTTTGTGGAATCAATTCACCTCTATCATTAGGAACAACAGTGATACCTCCCTTCTTAGGGACACAATGGACAGGACTTACCCACTGACTATCAGCAATGAGATAGATTATACCTGCCTCCAGAAGCTTGAGTATTTCTTTTCTTACCACTTCTTTCATTTTAGGATTCAGACGTTGTTGAGGATCACAGACTGGTTTGGCGTCCGCCTCCAAATTTATTTTATGTTGACATAGAGTGGGAATAATGCCCTTAAGATCATCAAGAGTATATCCAATAGCAGCACGGTGCTTCTTCAGAGTTTTCAACAATCTTTCTTCTTCATGCTCTGAAAGGTTAGCACTAATAATAACAGGATATATCTTCTTTTCATCAAGATAAGCATATTTAAAATTATCAGGCAACGGTTTAAGCTCAAACACGGGATCACCCTTGGGTGGAGGAGGATCCCCTAAAATTTCAACAGGCAAATTGTGTTGCAGAATAGGTTCCTATTTAAAGAATACTTCATCTATTTCCCTTCTTTCATTCATGAACATATCATTTTCATGGTCTAGCAAATAGTGTTCAAAGGATCACTAGGAGGTACGGCAATAGAAGCAAGACCAATAATTTCATCCTTACTAGGTAATTCTTCCTCTCGGTGTTGTTTACTAAATTTAGAGAAATTAAACTCATGAACCATATCATCCAAGCCAATAGTAACAACATTCTTTTTGCAATCTATCCAAGCATTAACAGTGTTCAAGAAGGGTCTACCAAATATAATGGGACAAAAGCTATCTTGCGGAGAAGTAAGAACAAGAAAATCAGCAGGATATTTAGTTTTCCCACACAAGACTTCAACATCTCTAACAATTCCCATCGCTGAAATAGTATCTCTATTGGCAAGTTTAATTGTGACATCAATATCTTCTAACTCAGTAGGTGCAATTTCATGCTTGATTTCTTTATACAAGTCATAAGGTATAACACTAGCACTAGCACCCATATCACATAAGCCATGATAACAATGATCTCCTATTTTAACAGAAATAACAGGCACGCCTACCACAGGTCTATGTTTATCTTTATCACAAGGCTTAGCAATTCTAGCAGTTTCACCATCGAACTGAATAACATGCCCATCAATATTATCAGACAAGAGATCTTTAACAATAGCAATATTAGGTTCTACTTTAACTTGCTCAGGAGGTGTATAAGTTCTAATATTGCTTTTATGAACAACAGTTGAAGCTTTAGCATGATCCTTTACTCTAACAGGGAAAGGTGGTTTCTCAACATAAGAAGTAGGAACAATAGGATCATTATAAGTGACAATATTTTCTTCAACTTTAATAGGTGCAGCTACTTTTAATTCTATGGGAGGATGATATTTAAACCACTTCTACTTAGGGAGATCAACATAAGTAGAAAAAGATTCACAGAAATAAGCTACTATCTCAGAGTCAAGTCCATATTTAGTGCTAAACTTACGGAAAATATCGGTGTCCATAAAAGATTTAACACAATCAAACTTAGGTGTCATACCTGACTCCTTACCTTCATCGAGGTCCCAATCATCAGAGTTGCGTTTAATTATATCCAATAAATTCCATTTAAATTCAATAGTCTTGATCATAAAAGAGCCAGCACAAGAAGTATCGAGCATGGTGCGATTGTTTTCAGAAAGCGGAGCATTAAAACTTTGCATAATTATTTCTCTCGAGAGCTCGTGATTGGGGCATGAATATAACATTGATTTAAGCCTCCCCCAAGCTTGAGCGATGCTTTCTCCTTTGCAAGGCCAGAATATATATATATATATATAATGGCGATCACGATGAACAAGATGCATAGAGTAATACTTTTGATGAAATTCCAACTTCAATCTTTTATAGTTCCATGATCTCATATCATCACATAGCCTATACCAAATCAATGAGTCTCCCTTCAAAGATAAAGGTAAGACCTTCTTCTTAGCAACATCATCGGGTATACCTGCAAGCTTAAATAATTCACAAACTTCATCCACATATATTAAGTGCTCATCAGGATGCTTTGTTCCATCTCCTGTAAAAGGGTTAGCTAGCAGTTTTTCCATCATACCCGAAGGAAATTCAAAAGGAGTTTCATTTTCAATAGGTTCAGTAGGTTGAGGAGCAACTCTTTGCTCTATTGGACGGGGTGAAGATACCCCGAACAAGCCCCTCAGAGAATTACTTTCCATAGTAACAAGTGACAGTAAATTTCCGCACACTATATAAATTTTTCCTTACCAAATTCCACCTAACAAAGGCGCTACACTCCCCGGCAACGGCGCCAGAAAAGAGTCTTGATGACCCACAAGTATAGGGGATCTATCGTAGTCCTTTCGATAAGTAAGAGTGTCGAACCCAACGAGGAGCAGAAGGAAATGATAAGCGGTTTTCAGCAAGGTATTCTCTGCAAGTACTGAAATAAGTGGTAACAGATAGTTTTGTGACAAGATAAATGGTAACGAGCAACAAGTAACAAAAGTCAAAAAAGTGCAGCAATATGGCCCAATCCTTTTGTATCAAAGGACAAGCCAGAACAAACTCTTATAATAGTAAAAGCGCTCCCAAGGACACATGGGAATATCGTCAAGCTAGTTTTCATCACGTTCATATGATTCGCGTTCGGTACTTTGATAATTTGATATGTGGGTGGACCGGTTCTTAGGTGTTGTTCTTACTTGAACAAGCATCCCACTTATGATTAACCTCAATTTCAAGCATCCACAACTACAACAAAAGTATTAAGGTAAACCTAACCATAGCATGAAACATATGGATCCAAATCAGCCCCTTACGAAGCAACGCATAAACTAGGGTTTAAGCTTCTATCACTCTAGCAACCCATCATCTACTTATTACTTCCCAATTCCTTCCTCTAGGCCCAAATAATGGTGAAGTGTTATGTAGTCGACGTTCACATAACACCACTAGAGGCTAGACAACATACATCTTATCAAAATATCAAATGAATACCAAATTCACATGACTACTTATAGCAAGACTTCTCCCTTATCCTCAGGAACAAACGTAATTACTCACAAAGAATATTCATGTTCATAATCAGAGGGGTAATAATATGCATATAGGATCTGAACATATGATCTTCCACCAAATAAACCAACTAGCATCAACTACAAGGAGTAATCAACACTACTAGCAACCTACTAGCACCAATCCCGGGATTTGAGACAAGAATTGGATACAAGAGATGAACTAGGGTTTGGAGATGAGATGGTGCTGGTGAAGATGTTGATGGAGATTGCCCTCTCCCGATGAGAGGAGCGTTGGTGATGACGATGGTGATGATTTCCCCCTCCCAGAGGGAAGTATCCCCGACAGAACAGCTCTATCGGAGCTCTAGATTGGTTCCGCCAAGGTTCCGCCTCGTGGCGGCGGAGTCTCGTCCCGAAAGGTTTCTTCTTATTTTTTCTCATCCAAAGACTTCATATAGGAGAAGATGGACGTCTAAGAGCCACCAAGGGGCCCACGAGGTAGGGGTAGCGCCCCCCACCCTCATGAGTAGGGTGTGGGCCCCCTGGCCTTCATCTTTGGCGAGGATTTTTCTTTATTTATTTTAAGATGTTCCGTGGAGTTTCAGGACTTTTGGAGTTGCGCAGAATAGGTCTCTAATATTTGCTCATTTTCTAGCCCAGAATTCCAGCTGTCGGCATTCTCCCTCCTTATGTAAACCTTGTAAAATAAGAGAGAATAGCCATAAGTATTGTGACATAAAGTGAAATAACAGCCCATAATGCAATAAATATCGATATAAAAGCATGATGCAAAATGAACGTATCATTCATATGAATACACTGTCATGTCTTTCGGCCTCGTCAACGCCCCTCCAACATTCTCTTGCATGATGAATTTCATCTTGAACGCCTACACAAATTACTTTGTCTTGGTCTACCTCGATGACATTTTGGTCTTTTCTAAGAACAAGGAGGATCAAGCCAAGCACTTGCGTTTGGTGCTGGATAAACTCAGAGAACATCATCTCTGCCTTGGACATATCATCTCTGCCAAGGGCATAGCTGTTAATCCTCAGAAGGTGTCTGCAATCGTGAATTGGGAACCACCTCAGAATGTGAAGCAACTCCGCAGCTTCCTTGGGCTCGCAAGTTATTATCGAAGGTTCATCGAGAACTTCTCTAAGATCGCGAAGCCTCTTTCCAAACTTCTCCAGAAGCACGTGAAGTACATCTGGTCTCCTGAATGTGACATCGCTTTCAACACCCTGAAAGAGAAGTTAGTCACTGCTCCAGTTTTGACTCCTCCTGATGAATCCAAACCGTTCGAGGTCTTCTGTGATGCTTCCCTTCATGGTCTTCGTGCAGTGTTGATGCAAGAGAAGAAAGTTGTGGCCTATACCTCTCGCAAGTTGAAGCCCAAAGAAAAGAACTACCCCACTCATGACTTCGAGTTGGCGGCAGTTGTCCATGCTCTTTTAACTTGGAGACATCTCTTATTGGGAAGAAAGGTGTACATCTTCACAGATCATAAGAGTCTCAAGTACATCTTCACTCAGCCAAATCTCAACCTCAAGCACACTCGTTGGGTCGAAATGATTCAAGAGTATAATCCGAGTATCGAATACACTCCAGGCAAGGCCAATGTAATTCCTGACGCATTGAGCAGGAAGGCTTACTGCAACAGTTTGATTCTCAAGCCTTACCAACCCAAGCTTTGTGAAGCGTTCCGCAAACTCAACCTTCAAGTTGTTCCTCAAGGTTTCCTCGCCAACCTCCAAGTCTCTCCTACTTTGGATGATCAGATTCGCGAGGCTCAACTTCTTGATGCTATGGTGAAGAAGGTGAAGATTGGGATTGCCAAGAGTCAACCCAAGTACAAGTGTTATCGTCTTGATGATAAGGATACTCTATTCTTCGAGGATCGCATTGTTGTGCCTAAAGGTGACCTTCGCAAAGTCATTATGAATGAGGCTCACAATTCACTCCTCTCTATCCACCCTGGAAGTACAAAGATGTACCATGATCTCAAGCAGTCGTATTGGTGGACTCGAATGAAGCGCGAGATTGCTCAGTTCGTGAATAAATGTGATGTCTGTAGAAGAGTGAAGGAAGAACACCAACAACCAGCTGGTCTCCTCCAACCTCTTGCAATTCCAGAATGGAAGTTTGACCATATTGAGATGGACTTCGTGACTGGATTTCCAAAGTCCAAGCGTGGGAATAATGCTATCTTCGTTGTCATCGACAAACTCACTAAAGTGGCTCATTTTCTTCCTATCAAATAATCTATCACAGCAGCTTAGTTGGCAAAGTTATATACCTCCAGGATTGTCTCTCTGCACGGCATTCCGCAGTTGATATCTTTAGATCGTGGCAGCATCTTCACATCTAAGTGTTGGGATTCCTTTCAGAAGGCCATGGGCACCAACATTCGCTTCGCTTCAGCAAACTGAGCTCTTCCATTCTTGTGGCTAGTAGCGTGCGAGTGCAAGTCGGCAGTGCTGTTTTTGATTCGCAGTCATCACGCCCTACTATTTTGCAGACTAAGGCATAGCCTAGTGGTGGGAAGGGGTTGATGCCTTCCCACCCACCCACGTTCAAGGCATGGTACTTGCAATTTGGTTTGTTGCACCAATTATACTGTAGGGGCCTCCCTTACAGTCTTTCTGTCAAAAAAACATTCGCTTCAGCACAGCTTTTCATCCTCAAACTAGTGGCCAAGTCGAGCGATTAAATCAAATTCTTGGAGATATGCTCAGGGTTTGTGTCATCTCTTTCGGTATGAAGTGGGAAGATTGTCTTCCATATGCCGAGTTCTCCTAAAACAACAGCTTCCAAGCGAGTTCGGGCAAGGCCCCATTCGAGATTCCCTATGGCAGGAAGTGTCATCCTCCTCTTAACTGGTCACAGACTGGTGAATGTCAACTTCTTGGAAATGACTTGATCACAGAGGCAGAAGAAATGTGCAAAGTCATTCGTGATAATCTCAAAGTCGCGCAATCGCGCCTAAAGAATTACTATGATAGCAAGCATCATGACTTGGCTTTCGAGATCGGAGACCATGTCTACCACCGCGTCTCTCCAATGAAAGGTACTCGTCGCTTCGGTATCAAAGGGAAGCTTGCCCCTAGATACATGGGTCCTTTCAAGATCATCAGCAAAAGAGGCGATCTCGCCTATCAACTTGAGCTTCCCTCCAACTTTGCAAATGTGCACGACGTGTTTCATGTCTCTCAGCTCCGCACGTGTTTCAAGACTCCTGACCGCACCATCAACTTCGAAGACATTGATCTCCAAGAAGACATGTCTTATCATGAGCACCCAGTTGCTATTCTTGAAGAAACTGAGTGCAAGACTCGCAACAAGTCTATCAAATTCCACAAAGTCAAGTGGTTACATCATTCCGACCATGAAGCCACCTGGGAACGCGAGGATCACCTTCGTTCTGAGTACCCGGAGTTTTTCCAGTCCTAGATCTCGGGACGAGATCCTTTCGTAGTGGTGGAGTGTTGTAACACCCCGGATGTAACTTGCCTTATCTGTATCCCAACTCTTGCCATTTTCGGCACTAAGTTATGATAATTCCTCATTGTCGGGTTTTTGTCTTCATGTGCTTTTGTCTTTGTCATGCATCTCATATCATGCCATCATGTGCATTGCATTTGCATACGTGTTCGTCTCATGCATCCGAGCATTTTCCCCGTTGTCCGTTTTGCATTCCGGCGCTTCTATGTCCTTCGGTGTCCCTTTATACCTCTTTTCGTGTGTGGCTATTAAACGTTTTCGGATTGGAATGAGACTTGCCATGCGGCCTTGGTTTACTACCGGTAGACCGCCTGTCAAGTTTCGTGTCATTTGGACTTCATTTGATACTCCAACGGTTAACCGAGGGACCGAAAAGACCTCGTGTATGTTGCAGCCCAACACCCCTCCAAAGTGGCCCAAACCCCACCAAAATCCCCTCCATCACCTAGGCCATTCGATCACGATCGTGTGGCCGTAAACCGCACCTCATTTGGAGCTTCCTAGCTCCCTCTATCTCTATATAAAGACCCCCCATTCGAAATAACGGACGAAACCCTAGAAAAACTCCACCCGCCGCCGCCGGACAAAAATCCGCGCGTCGGGCGTGTTCGCCCGGCTCCGCCAGACGAATCATGCTGCGCCACGTCAGCTGCCCGGCGCCCCACTTCGCCGCGATCCGCGCCGGCCCGCGAGGCCCGCCGTGGGCCCTCCCGGCCCGAGCCGCCGCCGACCGGTCCCCGCGCCCCGCGCCGCCATCCGCCTTCATCCGCCCCGACGTCGACCACCGCCGCCACCGTGACGGCCGCCTCCGTAGCCCGAGCCGGCGACGACCCCACCGTCGACCTCCATCGCCTCAGCGCTGCCCCGCCGCCTCAGTCCGGCGAGCTCCACCACCGGATCCGGCCTCCTCCCTCATCTCCTGCGACGAACTCCGGCGTCCCAAGCTACAACTCCGGCGAGCAGCATCTCCGGCGAACTGCTACAGTGCCTGCGAGGAACCCTAGACCCGATCTAGATCTGGAGTTTAGATCCGGTTGACTTTTTCCTCCCCGAAACCCTAATTTTTTGCATACTTAGCCGCATCATAACTTCATCACCGTTGCTCCGATTCGTGCGTGTAGCATATCAAAATGTTTGTCTCGATGAGTACTACATTTCATCTCATTGCATCATTTCATTTGAGCTCATCTTGATGCCCGAAATGGTGTTGGAAGAAGGCTGTGTGATGTTAGTTTCAGGTTATTATCAGCAAATGCACTTTTGTCATTTTTGCCTTGATTAATGTGTGCATGCTATGATCTTGAGCTCTTCATGTGATTTGCAGTATGCCATGCCATCTTTATAGGGGTGTATGACATGTATTTTTGCGATATATGTGGTGACTAGCACAAGCATGCAAAGTAGCTTACTTAATGTTGCTGATTTCAGGGACTTAGAAATATTCTAAGTCTTTGTCATGTTATTCTTTTTATGCCATATGTTCATGTTGTTTCCTAGCGATCTGTGTCTCTTTTGAGCATGATCAGTAAGGATGTTTTGTAGATATTGTGGTGCTCTATCCATCCATGTCTTTGTTTACAATTATGGAGCATCCTAGCTTGAGTCAATCGAGCTCTACTTTTGCTATAAAATGTTCCTGGCAGATTGTTAACATGTTTAGCAATGTTGCCGAGCTTGTTGTAGTTGATCCGTGCATGCTATGATATTTTTCTTACCATGTCTAGCTTCCATGCCATGTCTACTTGCTGGGTGTATGCTTAGTTTGTCATGCAATGCCTTGTGGTGAGTGCATCGAGCTTGTAAACATGCCTACTTGTTATCTGTTTTGCCATGTTCCGGTTTTTCTAAGTCTGAATCTGTTAACGATAATTGCTATGTTCATGTGGTTGCAATTGTATTTTCTGATCCCTTTTGGCTTATGGTCAGTAAGGGACTTTTATTGTATGCTTTGAGTAGCTTCATACCATGCCTTGCTTTGGCATGATATGTTCCTGTAGCATGTAGTTTTCATGCTTTAAACATTGCTTCCTGATGTTAAATTCCTGACATGCTGTTAATTTCTGTAAATCTGAAACCTGTAATCTTTTGCACTTTTGCCATGCTTGTTTGAACCTGTTAATGAGTGAATTAACCGTAGCTCAGTGTTCATCTTTTGTCAAGCATCTTGAGTGGATCCCTGCCATGTATTTTGTTGTCATGTTGGATTGTTTTAGCATGTTGTCCTTGATGCATTTAGATGGTCTCGTGCTGTTAATCGCAGCCCGGTGCCATATTTGTTTTGCTTGTCATTTCCAAACCGTGCATCCGATTTCGGTGATCTTTATATTGATTTCGACCGAAATCAACTCACCTTTCCAGTGACACTCTTGGATTTCCAAGTTGAGTCTAGGTTCAATCTTTCCTGTCCAAATCATGCATAAGCATCGCATACCGCATCCCGCATATCATACCATGTTTGCATCATGTTGTTTGTGCATGGCACGTGGTTGACTGTGTTCTCCCTTTGCTTGTTGTTCTTGCTTTGGGTAGAGCCGGGAGACGAGTACGTGATCGAGGATCCCGTTGAGTACGCTTACGAGGATCAAGTCAACTCGGAGAACTTTGCAGGCAAGATGACCATACCCTCGAAATCACTTCTATCTTTGCTTGCTAGATGCTCGTTCTTTTGCTATACCTTTGCTATGATACCTACCACTTGCTTATCATGCCTCCCATATTGCCATCTCAAACCTCTAACACACCTTGTCCTAGCAAACCATTGTTTGGCTATGTTATCGCTTTGCTCAGCCCCTCTTATAGTGTCGCTAGTTGCAGGTGAAGATTGGAGTTTGTTCCTTGTGGGAACATTGTTCATTATTGGGATATCATTATTATATCTTGTTTATATTAATGCACCTATATACTTGGTAAAGGGTGGAAGGCTCGGCCTTATGCCTAGTGTTTTGTTCAACTCTTGCCGCCCTAGTTTCCGTCATATCGGTGTTATGTTCCCGGATTTTGCGTTCCTTACACGGTTGGGTTATAATGGGAACCCCTTGACAGTTCGCCTTGAATAAAACTCCCCCGGCAATGCCCAACATTGGTTTTACCATTCGCCACCTAGCCTCTTTTTCCCTTGGGTTTCCGGAGCCCGAGGGTCATCTTTATTTAAACCCCCCTGGGCCAGTGCTCCTCTGAGTGTTGGTCCAAACTGGGCAGCCTGCGGGGCCACCTCGGGGCAACTCGAGGGTTGGTTTTACTCGTAGCTTAACCTATCTGAGTGTGCCCTGAGAACGAGATATGTGCAGCTCCTATCGGGATTAGTAGTGGTGCCCAGTTGGGGCGATCGGGGACTTTTTCGCATTTGGGGGTTGTTCTTCATTTTTGTTCCGTAGTCGGACCTTGAGTGTAATTGGATGAATTAATGTTATTTATGTTATTTGTGTGATGTGGCGAGTGTAAGCCAACTATGTATATTTTTCCCTTATTATATTACATGGGTTGTTGTGAAGATTACCTCACTTGCGACATTGCTTTCAATGCGGTTATGCCTCTAAGTCGTGCTCCGACACGTGGGAGATATAGCCGCATCGAGGGCATTACACTGGCTATGCTCCATCTTCATCACACAAAATATTCAAATCGTGCACAACCCCGATGACAAGCCAAGCAATTGTTTCATACTTTTGATGTTCTCAAACTTTTTCAACTTTCACGCAATACATGAGCGTGAGCCATGGACATAGCACTATAGGTGGAATAGAAGGTGGTTGTGGAGAGGACAATAGAAAGGAGATAGTCTCACATTAACTAGGCATATCAACGGGCCATGGAGATGCCCATCAATAGATATCAATGTGAGTGAGTAGGGATTGCCATGCAACGAATGCACTAGAGCTATAACTTTATGAAAGCCCAAAAAGAAACTAAGTGGGTGTGCATCCAACTCGCTTGCTCACGAAGACCTAGGGCATTTTGAGAAGCCCATCATTGGAATATACAAGCCAAGTTCTATAATAAAAAATTGCCACTAGTATATGAAAGTGATAACATAGGAGACTCTCTATCATGAAGATCATGGTGCTACTTTGAAGCACAAGTGTGGTAAAAGGATAGTAACATTGTCCCTTCTCTCTTTTCTCTCATTTTTGTATTTGGGCCTTCTCTCATTTTTTTGGCCTCTTTTTTCGTCCAGAGTCTCATCCCGACTTGTGGGGAATCATAGTCTCCATCATCCTTTCCTCATATGGGACAATGCTCTAATAATGAAGATCATCACACTTTTATTTACTTACAACTCAAGAATTACAACTCGATACTTAGAACAAAATATGACTCTATATGAATGCCTTCGGCGGTGTACCGGGATGTGCAATGAATCAAGAGCGACATGTATAAAAATGATGAAAGGTGGCTTTGCCACAAATATGATGTCAACTACATGATCACGTAAATCAATATGACAATGATGGAACATGTCATAATAAATAGAGCGGTGGAAAGTTGTATGGCAATATATCTTGGAATGGCTATGGAAATGTCATAATAGGTAGGTATAGTGGCTGTTTTGAGGAAGGTATATGGTGGGTTTATGGTACCGGCGAAAGTTGCGCAGCACTAGAGAGGCTAGTAATGGTGGAAGGGTGAGAGTGTGTATAATCCATGGACTCAACATTAGTCATAAAGAACTCACATACTTATTACAAAAATCTACCAGTTATTGAAATGAAGTACTAAGCGCATGCTCCTAGGGGGATTGATTGGTAGAAAAAGACCATTGATACGTCTCCAACGTATCTACTTTTCCTAACGCTTTTCCTCTTGTTTTGGACTCTAATTTGCATGATTTGAATGAAACTAACCCCGGACTGACACTGTTTTCAGCAGAACTACCATGGTGTTGTTTTTGTGCAGAAATAAAAGTTCTCGGAATGTGACGAAACTTTGCGAGGATTTTTTATACAATAAATAATAATTTATGGAACCAATATCCATCGGAGGGGGCACCTGGGTGGGCACAACCCACAAGGGCACGCCCTCCCCCCTCCTCGCGCGCCCAGGTGGGTTGTCCCCACCTGGTGGCCCTGCAGACCTTGAAACCGATGCTATAAATCCTAGTTTTTTCCAGAAAAAATGAGGGAGAAAGAATTATCGTGATCCACAAGATGGAGCCGCCGTCACCTCTTATTCTTCATCGGGAGGCCAGATCTCGAGTCTGTTTGGGGCTCCGGAGAGGGGGATCTTCGTTCTTCGTCATCACCAACCCTTCTCCATCGCCAATTCCATGATGCTCCCCACCAGGAGTGAGTAATTCCTTCATAGGCTCGCTGGTCAGTGAGGAGTTGGATGAGATTCATCATGTAATCGAGTTAGTTTTGTTAGGGCTTGATCCCTAGTATCCACTATGTTCTAAGATTGATGTTGCTATGACTTTGCCATGCTTAATGCTTGTCACTTTGGGCCCGGGTGGCATGATTTCAGATCTGAACCGTTTATGTTATCACCATTATATCCATGTTCTAGATCCAGTCTTGCAAGTTATAGTCACCTAATACGTGTTCTGATCCGGCAACCCCGGAGTGACAATAGTCGGGACCACTCCCGGTGATGACTGTAGTTTGAGGAGTTCATGTATTCACTGTGTGTTAATGCTTTGTTTCGGTTCTCTATTAAAAGGAGGCCTTAATATCCCTTAGTTTCCAATAGGACCCCGCTACCACGGGAGGGTAGGACAAAACATGTCAGGCAAGTTCTTTCCATAAGCACGTATGACTATTTACGGAATGCATGCCTACATTATATTGATGGACTGGAGTTAGTGCCATATCACCCTAGGTTATAACTGTCTCATGATAAATATCATCCAACAAGTCACCGATCCAATGCCTATGAATTTATCCCATATTGTTCCTACTAAGTTACTACTGTTATCATTACTATTGCACTTGTTACAAAACTACTGCTATCACTGTTACTATTATTGTTGTCACTATTATCAAAACTATCATATTACTTTGCTACTGATCACGTTGCTGCAGATAATTAATCTCCAGGTGTGGTTGAATTGACAACTCAGCTGCTAATACCTTCAAATATTCTTTGGCTCCCCTTATGTCGAATCTATAAATTTGGGTTGAATACTCTACCCTCGAAAACTGTTGTGATCCCCTATACTTGTGGGTTATCAACCATCGCTCGTCCCCGACCGCCACTCATAAGGAAGACAATCAATAAATAAATCATGCTCCGACTTCATCACATAACGGTTCACCATACGTGCATGCTATGTGAATCAGAAACTTTAACACCAGTATTTCTCAAATTCACAACTACTCACTAGCATGACTCTAACATCACCATAATTATATCTCAAAACAGTCATAAGGAATCAAACTTCTCATAGTATTCAATTTACTTTATATGAAAGTTTTTATTATATCCCTCTTGGATGCCTATCATATTATGACTAAATTTATAACCAAAGCAAATTACCATGTTGTTTAAAGACTCTCAAAATAATAAAAGTGAAGCATGAGAGTTCATTAATTTCTATAAAATAAAACCACCGCCGTGCTCTAAAAAGATATAAGCGAAGCACTAGAGAAAAATTGACTAGCTCAAAAGATATAAGTGAAGCACATAGAGTATTCTAATAAATCACGATTCATACGTCTCCCTCTCAAAAGGTGTGTAAAGAAGGATGATTGTGGCAAACTCAAAATCAAAGACTCAAATCATACAAGACGCTCCAAGCAAAACACATATCATGCAGTGAATAAAAATATAGCCTCAAGTAAAGTTACCGATAAACGAAGATGTAAGAGGGGATGCCTTCTGGGGCATACCCAAGCTTAGGCTCTTGGTTGCCCTCGAATATTACCTTAGGGTTCCTTGGGAATCCCCAAGCTAGGCTCTTTCCACTCCTTATTCCATAGTTCATCAAATCCTTACCCAAAACTTCAAAACTTCACAACACAAAACTCAACAGAAAATCTCATAACCTCCGTTAGTATAATAAAATAAATCACCAATTTTGGTACTGTTGTGAACTCATTCTTTATTTAAATGGTGTAATATCTACTATATCCCAACTTTTCCATGGTTCATATCCCTCGTTACTACCCATAGATTCATCAAAATAAGCAAACAACACATAGAAAATAGAATCTGTCAAAAATAGAACAGTCTATAGCAATCTGTAACTCTCGAATAATTCTGTAACTACAAAAATTCTGATAACTTAGAAAAACCTAAGAAATTTGTTTATTTATCTTCTGCAAAAAGAATCAGTATTTTATCACGCTTCTGTTAAAAATGAGAATTGTTTTTCTGAGCGCAAAAGTTTCTATTTTTCAGCAAGATCAACTCGACTATCACCGTAAGCCATCCCAAAGGTCTTACTTGGCACAAACACTAACTAAAACACACAAAAAACATCTAACCAGAGGCTAGATGAATTATTTATTGCAAAACAGAACCTAAAAATCAAAAACAAAAATAAAATTGGGTTGCCTCCCAACAAGCGTTATTGTTTAACGCCCCTAACTAGGCATAAAAACACGAATAGATCTGGGTATTGTCATCTTTGGTATGCAATCCATAAGTAGCTCTCATAAAAATATTCATATGGCAATTTTTTTTCTTGTAAAGTGTTCCATGCCCTTTCTTAACGGAAATTGAAATCTAATGTTTCCTTCTTTCATATCAATAATTGCACCAATTGTTTTAAGGAGAGGTCTACCAAGAATAATAGGACATGTAGTATTGCAATCTATATCCAGAACAATGAAATCTACAGGCACATAATTCCTATTAGCAACAATAAGAACATCATTAATCCTTCCCATAGGTTTCTTAACAGTGGAATCCGCAAGATGCAAATTGAAAGAACAATCATCAAATTCTGGGAAACCTAACACATCGCATAAAGTTTTTGGAATCATGGAAACACTGGCAACCAAATCACACAAAGCATGGAACTCATAATCTTTAATCTTATTCTTAATAGTAGGTTGCCACTCATCATAAAGTTTTCTAGGCATAGAAATTTCCAATTCAAGCTTTTCTTCAAAAGATTGCATCGTAGCATCAACTATATGTTTAGTAAAAGCTTTGTTTTGATTATAAGCATGAGGAGAATTCAACATGGATTGCAAGAAGGAAATACAATCTATTAAAGAACAATAATCATAATTAAATTCCTTGAAATCCAAAAGAGTGGGCTCATTGCTACCTAAAGTTTTGACCCCTCCAATCTCACTTTTATCAATTTTTGCATCAAGATCTAAAAACTCTGAATCATTGGGATGCCTTCTAACTAAAGTTGACTCATCTCTAGTCCCATCTTTATCAAGATTTATATTGGAAAACAAAGATTCAATAGGAGTCACATCAATCACTTTAAGATCTTCATCTTTATTTTCACGTAAACTAGAAGAACATGTTTTTACAAACCAATCTCGTTTAGCACGCTTCTTAGCGGTTCTTTCTTTGCACTCATCAATAGAAATTATCATAGCTTTGAGAGACTCATTAATATCATGTTTGGTTGGAATGAATCTAAGTTTCAAAGAATCAACATCAAGAGAAATTCTATCCACGTTCCTAGCCAAATCATCAATCTGAAGCAATTTTTCTTCAATCAAAGCATTGAAATTCTTTTGCAAACTCATAAATTCTTTAACACTATTCTCAAAATCAGAGGGAATCTTATTATAATTTCCTTAAGAATTGTTGTATGAATTACCATAATCATTAGAGGAATTACTAGGAAACGGCATAGAATTAAAATTACCTCTATACGCGTTATTACCAAAATTGTTCCTACCAACAAAATTCACATCCATAGATTCATTATTATTTTTGATCAAAGTAGATAATGGCATATCATTAGGATCAATAGAAGCACTCTTGCTAGCAAATAATTTCCCAAGCTCATCCATCTTTCCACTCAAAACATTAATCTCTTCAATTGCATGCACTTTTTTACTAGTGGAAAATCTTTCGGTATGCCATTAAGAATAATTAAACATAATATTATCTAGGGGTTTAGTAGCTTCTCCTAAAGTAATTTCCATAAACTACCTCCCGTGGCCGAATCTAAAAGATTTCTACAAGCAAAATTCAATCCGGCATAAAAATTTTGTATAATCATCCACAAATTCAAGTCATGAGTGTCACAATTTCATATCAACAATTTCATGATCAAGTTGCTTAAAATTCATAATATCATTCCAAAGGGAGATGATCTTAGTGGGAGGAAAATACTTGGAAATAAAAGCATCTTACACTTATTCCATCAATCAACATTATTTATAGGCAAAATGAAAACCAAGTTTTAGCACGATCTTGAAGTGAGAAAGGAAATATCTTCAATTTAACAATACCATTATCCACATCTTTTTTATTTTGCATATCACACAAATCAATGAAATAGTTTAGAAGGGAAGCGGCATCTTCACTAGGAAGGCGAGAAAATTGATCTTTCGTAACAAGATTCAGCAAAGCGGCATTAATTTCACACAATTTCGCATTAGTAGCGGTAGCAATCAGAGTGCTAATAAAATCATTATTATTGGTGTTGGAAAAGTCACACAAATTGGTATTCTCTTGAGCCATCGTGACAAGGCAAGTAATCCAACAAACGAGCACACAAAAAGCAAACAAAAAAGACAAATGGAAGAGGGGCGAAGAAAACGCAAATCTTTTTGAAAATCGTTTTAGAAGTGGGGGAGAGGAAAATGAGAGGCGATTGGCGAATAATGTAATGCAAGAGATGAGAGTTTATGATGGGTACTTGGTATGTCTTGACTTGGCATAGATTTCCCCGACAATGGCGCCAGAAATTCTTCCTGCTACTTCTTGAGCTTACGTTGGTTTTTCCCTCGAAGAGGAAAGGGTGATGTAGCAATGTAGAGATAAGTATTTCCCTCAGTTTGAGAACCAAGGTATCAATCCAGTAGGAGACAACGCACAAATCATCGAATACCTACACAAACAATCAAACAACTTGCACCCAACGCGATAAAGAGGTTGTCAATCCCTTCACGGTTACATACAAAAGTGAGATTTGATAGAGATAGATAAACGATAAAGTAAATATTTTTGGTATTTTTGGTTTAGAGTTGATGTAGAAGCCCTCCGAGATCGAATCCCCCTCCGGTAGGGTGCCGAAAAGGTTCCTAGATGGGATCTCATGGGTACAGAAGGTTGCGGCGGTGGAAAAGTGTTTTTGTGGATGCCTGTGGAGGTTTGGGGATATATGGGAATATATAGGTGAAAGAATTAGGTTAGGAGGTGCACGAGGGGCCGACAAGGGTGGGAGCGCGCCCTACACCCCTGGGCGCGCCATCCATCCTTGTGGCCGCCTCGTGGCTCCTCCGACTTCATCTCCAAGTCTCCTGGTTGTCTTCTGATCCAAGAAAAATCATCGCGAAGGTTTTATTCCGTTTGGACTCCATTTGGTATTCCTTTTCTGCGAAACTCAAAAACAGGGAAAAAACAGGACTGGCACTCGGCTCTAGGTTAATAGGTTAGTCCCAAAAATAATATAAAATAACATATTGATGCATATAAAACGCAGATAATATAATATCATGGAACAATCAAAAATTATAGATACGTTGGAGACATCTCAATCTACCGGTTAAAAATTTCAAAAACAAATATATTATCGTTGTTGACTATGTTTGACCACACAAAGAAGGATCATTATGCCAAATTGATCCCTAAGTCCATCAATTTTTTACTCAAACTTACTCATCCAACTATTTACTCTTCAATTTTCATTCCTCGTGATGGAAATTGTAATAATACATCATCAAGGCTGTTGTTCTGATCTTGCAGGTTGCAGTATTTGTCACATTATTTTCATATTATTCTAAGCATTTTGTGGTGTGAAATAGCTTAAGAACAAATTGTGCAATATATGTATTGAAATTATATCAAAATATTTTAATTTTTGTTTAAATATTCAAAACATTATTTGATTTTTTATATTTCTGAAAATCATGTTTACGAGTGACCTCGGGTAAAAAAATTACCAGTAAATTTTCCCTAGTTCGTAGACGAGGAATTCGGGGTGGTCGATGTCGGATGGCCTGAGGAGGAGCAGGAGGCCGTGGTGGGAGTCGAAGAGGATGAATCCGGCGGCAGCGGTGGAGAGGAAGTCGAGGGAGAGGAGCGGCGAGGAGGCAGACAGGGGCTAGAAGACGAGCACCGGTGTGTTGCGAAGCATTATGGGGCGGGTTATTGTGGTGGGGTTGTGGAAGTATGCAAGGGAGGGTGGGCGGAGCACTGCCATTGCCGGCGCCAACGGAGGGGACGAGGTAGCGAGTGTTGGGATTTGGGCGCTGATACGTCTCCAACGTATCTATAATTTTTTATTGTTCCATGCTAATATATTATCTGTTTTGGATGTTTAATGGGCTTTAATATGCACTTTTATATTATTTTTGGGACTAACCTATTAACCGGAGGCCCAGTGCCAGTTTCTGTTTTTTGCCTATTTTAGTATTTTGTAGAAAAGGAATATCAAATGGAATCCAAACGGAACGAAACCTTCGCGAGGATCTTTCTTGGAACAAACGCAAACCAGGAGACTTGGATTGAAGTCTGGAACTCCGTGAAGCTTCCACGCGGCAGGAGGGCGCGCCCCCTCCCTCGTGGGCCCCACGGAGCTCCACCGGCGTACTTCTTTCGCCTATATATACTCTTATACCCTAAAAACATCAAGGGGGAGCCACGAAACTACTTTTCCACCGCCGCAACCTTCTGTACCCATGAGATCCCATCTGGGGCCTTTTCCGGTGATCTACGGGAGAGGGATTCGATCACAGAGGGCTTCTACATCAACACCATAGCCTCTCCGATGATGTGTGAGTAGTTTACCACAGACCTTCTGGTCCATAGTTATTAGCTAGATGGCTTTTTCTCTCTCTTTGGTTCTCAATACAAATTTCTCCTCGATGTTGTTGGAGATCTATTCGGTGTAATACTTTTTGCGGTGTGTTTGCCGAGATCTGATGAATTGTGGATTTATCATCAAGTTTATCTATGAACACTATTTGGTTCTTCTCTGAATTCTTATATGCATGATTTTATATCTTTGCAAGTCTCTACAAATTATCGGTTTAGTTTGCCCTACTAGATTGATCTTTCTTGCAATTGTAGAAGTGCTTAGTTGTGGGTTTAGTCTTGCGGTGTCCTTTCCCGGTGACAGTAGGGGCAGCAAGGCACGTATTGTATTGTCGCCATCGAGGATAAAAAGATGGGGTTTATATCATATTGTTTGAGTTTATCCCTCTACATCATGTCATCTTGCCTAAAGCATTACTCTGTTCTCATGAACTTAATACTCTAGATGCATGCTGGATAGAGGTCGATGTGTGGACTAATAATAGTAGATGCATAATCGTTTCGGTCTACTTAACACGGGCGTGATGCCTATATTTCATAATCATTGCCTAGATATTCTCATAACTATGCGCTCTTCTATCAATTGCTGAGCAGTAATTTGTTCACCCACCGTAATACTTGCTATCATGAGAGAAGCCACTAGTCAAAACTATGGCCCCGGGGTCTCTTTCTTATCATATTGCATCTCTTTTTATTATCGCATCTCGTTTACTATTTTGCAATCTGTACAACAAAAATACCAAAAATATTTATCTTATTATCTTTATCATATCTCACTTTCATAAGTGACCGTGAAGGGATTGACAACCCCTTTATCACGTTGGTTGCGAGGTGATTGTTTGTGCAGGTACTAGGTGACTTGTGTGTTATCTCCTACCGGATTGATACCTTGGTTCTCAAAAACTGAGGGAAATACTTACGCTACTTTGATGCATCACCCTTTCCTCTTCAAGGGAAAAACCAACGCATGCTCAAGAGGTAGCAAGAAGGATTTCTGGCGCCGTTGCCGGGGAGATCTACGCCCAAGTCAAGTCATACCAAGTACCCATCATAAACTCTTCTCCCTCGCATTATATTATTTGCCATTCGCCTCTCGTTTTCCTCTCCCCCATTGCACCTTTGTCGTTTTATTCGCCCCTTTTCTGTTCGCCTCTTTTCGCTCGCTTCTTGTGTGCCTATGTGTTAGATCGTTTATTTGCCCTCATGGCTAGTTCTCCTATCATTGTTAACACTCCCGATAATGAAGTTCTTAATTTTAAACAAAGGGAGGGAGAAAACCTAGAAGATGATTGGTATAGAATTTGCAATGCTCAAAATAGATCTACTAAAAAGCATTATACTTCCGTTCTTCTTCGCATTTTTTACGTAGGCATCACTCCTTGGTATAGATATGTTCTTGATACCATTACTGGAGGGAATTTCTTGGGAAGCCACACTTTTGATTCTTATAATGCTATGATAGTTTTGTTAGGCCCACCACCTCTTTTGGTCAATGGAACTATTTTAACTTTGGAACATGTAATGCAAAGGCTTGATATTACTGAAAATAAAATTGCCATCGTAGAGTTAATCGAAAATTTGGATAAAAATATCCACAACCAAATTACTCAATATGGATCTAAGGTAGGAGTTACTTTTAAAAATCTTAAGGAAAAGGAACCCATAGTCAATGAGAAGATAGATCAAGATTCCACTAGATTTGATAAACTCGAAGATATTATTACCAACCTGGGGTCCGCTTTCTCTGCCGTTAAAAATACCTCAAATCCTCCTCCTAACAAAGTTTCCAAATTTATCTATGTTCCTAAAAATAAGGGTTCAATAAGTGTTCGAATCAATAAGTGTTCACCTCAACTTTCTAGATATCATTAAGGAACCTTTTGCTACAAACGAGTTTCTTGATTTCCTACCTAGGAGTTTGATCATTAGCAAAAACAAAGAACCTCCTAAGGGTTATAAGTGTTCAATTGAAGAATTGCATACCAAAGATGACAATACCTAGTTCTATTCTTGCATTTATGCCTAGCTAGGGGCGTTAAACGATAGCGCTTGTTGGGAGGCAACCCAATTTTATTTTTTGTTCTTTGCTTTTTTGTTCCTGTTTAGTAATAAATAAATCATCTATCCTCTGTTATTATTGTGTTTTTTATATTTTAATTAGTGTTTGTGCCAAGTAAAGCCTTTAAGATCTTCTTGGGTGATTGTTGTTTGATCTTACTGATAAAAACAGAAAGTATGTGCTCACGAAAATAATTTTCATTTTTTACCAGAGAGCGATAAAATACCAATTCAAACTTCAGTAGATCAATATATAAATTATTTAGGTCGTCCTAAGTTTTCAGAATTTTTGGAGTTACAGAAGTATTCAAAACCTCCAGATTGCTACAGACTGTTCTGTTTTGACAGATTCAATTTTTCGTGTGTTGTTTGCTTATTTTGATGAAACTATGGCTAGTATCGGGGGGTATGAACCATAGAGAACCTGGAATACAGTAGGTTTAACACCAATATAAATAAAGAATGAGTTAATTACAGTATATTAAAGTGGTGGTTTGCTTTCTTATACTAACAGAGCTCATGAGATTTTCTGTTCAGTTTTGTGTTGTGAAGTTTTCAAGTTTTTGGGTAAAGATTTGATGGATTTTGGAACAAGGAGTGGCAAGAGCCTAAGCTTGGGGATGCCCATGTAACCCCAAGGTAAAATTCAAGGACAACCAAAAGCCTAAGCTTGGGGATGCCCCGGAAGGCATCGCCTCTTTCGTCTTCGTCTATCGGTAACTTTACTTGAGGCTATATTTTTATTCACCACAGGATATGTGTTTTGCTTGGAGCGTCTTGTATGATTTGAGTCTTTGCTTTTTAGTTTACCACAATCATCCTTGCTGTACACACCTTTTTAGAGAGACACACATGAATCGGAATTTATTAGAATACTCTATGTGCTTCACTTATATCTTTTGAGCTAGATAATTTTGCTCTAGTGCTTCACTTATATCTTTTTAGAGCACAATGGTGGTTTTATTTTATAGAAATTATTGATCTCTCATGCTTCACTTATATTATTTTGAGATTCTTTTAGAACAGCATGGTAACTTGCTTTGGTTATGAAATTAGTCGTAATATGATGGGCATCCAAGATGGGTGTGAGAAAAACTTTCATATAGAGTGCATTGAATAGTTTGATACTTGATAATTGTTTTGAGATATAAAGATGGTAATATTAGAGTCGTGCTATTTGAGTGATTGTGAAATTGAGAAATACTTGTGTTAAGGTTGGCAAGTCCCGTAGCACGCACGTATGGTAACCGTTGTGTGACAAATTTGAAGCATGAGGTGTTCTTTGAGTGCCTTCCTTATGAGTGGTGGTCGCGGACGAGCGATGGTCTTTTCCTACCAATCTATCCCTCTAGGAGCATGCGCGTAGTGCTTGGTTTTGATGACTTGTAGATTTTTGCAATAAGTATGTGAGTTCTTTATGACTAATGTTGAGTTCATGCATTATACACACTGTCACCCCTCAACCATTGCTAGCCTCTCTTGTGCCGCACAACTTTCGCTGGTACCATAAACCCATCATTTACCTTCCTCAAAACAGCCACCATACCTACCCATTATGGCATTTCCATAGCCATTCCGAGATAAATTGCCATGCAACTTTCCACCGTTCCGTTTATTATGACATGCTTCATCATAGTCATATTTCTTTGCGTGATCATGTAGTTGACATCGTATTTGTAGCATGGCCACCATTCATAATATTTTTATACATGTTGTTGGGGATATTACTACTGGACGTAAACCGGCCTATCTGGGTCGGGTTAACTTCGTCAGTAGTTAAGTATGTTAAAGCCCAAGAAGACAGAGGAGGGCTCAAGGCCCATGGTCGGTTCAAGACCTGTAGCCGTAAACCGGTGTTAGTAGTTAACCTGTATTGCAAGTTAGGAATAAGTAGAGACCAAACCGGACACATCTATGAGCCAGTATTGGGACTCCGTAAGCCGACGGGAGTCACCCGTGTATATAAGGGGACGACCCGGCGGCGGTTTAGAAGGACAGACAACAACTCGAGACATAGGCGAAGCTTGTTTGCTCCCTAGTCATCGAAACCCCATCAATTCCATAACAACTAGACGTAGGCTTTTACCTTCATCGAAGGGGCCGAACTAGTATAAACTCTTTTGCATCCTTGTGTCCGCTTTAACCCCTTCAAGATAACCCGTCGCGATGGCTCCACGACTAAGTCCTTTCTCTAGGACATCTGCCGTGACAAAACCACGACACATGTCACTCTTGATTCATTGCACATCCCGGTACACCGCCGGAGGCATTCACATAGAGTCATATTTTGTTCTAAGTATCGAGTTGTAATTCTTGAGTTGTAAGTAAATAAGAGTGTGATGATCTTCATCATTAGAGCATTGTCCCATGTGAAGAAAGGATGATGGAGACTATGATTCCCCCACAAGTCGGGATGAGACTCCGGACGAAAAGAAAGAGGCCATAAAAAAGAGCAGGTCCAAACAAAAAATATATAAATGAGAGAAAAAGAGAGAAGGGGCAATGTTACTATCCTTTTTCCACACTTGTGCTTCAAAGTAGCACCATGATCTTCATGATAGAGAGTCTCTTATGTTGTCACTTTCATATACTAGTGGGAATTTTATATTATAGAAATTGGCTTGTATATTCCAATGATGGGCTCCCTCAAATTGCCCCTAGGTCTTCGTGAGCAAGCAAGTTGGATGCACACCCACTTAGTTTCTTTTGTTGAGCTTTCATACACTTATAGCTCTAGTACATCTGTTGCATGGCAATCCCTACTCACTCACATCGATATCTATCGATGGGCATCTCCATAGCCCATTGATACGCCTAGTTGATGTGAGACTATCTTTCTCCCTTTTGTCTTCTCCACAACCACCATTCTATTCCACCCATAGTGCTATGTCCATGGCTCGCGCTCATATATTGTGTAAAAGTTGAAAAAGTTAGAAAAGGCTAAGTATGAAATACTTGCTTGGCTTGTCATCGGGGTTGTGCATGATGGGAGCATTTTATGTGACGGAGATGATGCCTATATTTCATAATCATTGCCTAGATATTCTCATTACTATGCGCCCTTCTATCAATTGCTCGGGAGTAATTTGTTCACCCACCGTAATACTTGCTATCATGAGAGAAGCCACTAGTGAAACCTATGCCCCCGGGTCTCTTTCTTATCATATTGCATCTCTTTTTATTATCGCATCTCATTTACTATTTTGCAATTTGTACAACAAAAATACCAAAACTATTTATCTTATTATCTTTATTAGATCTCACTTTCGTAATTGACCGTGAAGGGATTGACAACCCCTTTATCGTGTTGGTTGCGAGGTTATTGATTGTTTGTGCGGGTACTAGGTGACTTGCGTGTTATATCCTACTGGATTGATACCTTGTTTCTCAAAAACTGAGGGAAATACTTACGCTACTTTCCTGCATCACCCTTTCCTCTTCAAGGGAAAAACCAACACATGCTCAAGAGGTAGCAGGCGCTATTAGCAAATAGTGAAGGGGGAGATTTTCTCCGTGGAGTGGAGTGATGCACATTGGAAGAAGAACCAGTTCAATGGAGGAATTGGATAGCTTTTTGTAGCACGTCCAACTCAATGTTGGAATGAGGATCATCTACTTTCGAAAAATAGAAGTCTCTTATTTTGCATTTCTATGTATTTTATTTGTTTGAGTTTGACGTTCTAGATACATAATGCCTTTGTCCAAATGATATACTGCTAGACCTAAAAGCATCACATAAAAATAATGTTAGTTGGACGAATGGAGCAAAGAGAAAACCTTGCAGAAAAGGATGCTTCAGAAGCTCTGCTGCCTTCAAGCGCTTTCTGCCATCCTTGTGTAAGCAGAGGCTAAAAAAATCTTGTAACCCGGGAGATGAATTGTCGGATGGTGGCTGAGGCAATATTAGTATACCAGATTCGCTCTGCGATATCTATCACTCCCTGATAGTGGCGGAGCTTGATGAAGATTGTTGAGGGGGCTAATAAGAGTTGATGCGGCGAAGAAGATTAGTTATGCATGAACTCTAAGAAATATTCGATATTCAAGCCTAATAATTAGGGTTACACTTAGAGTTTTTCTAGAGTACGGGGTGGGGGCAATGGTCCCCTTTGCCCCCCATGAAGCTCTGCTGCTGCTCCCTGCCCTTTTAGCTGCTTCTTGTCGCTATAGGGATATCTGCCCAAGTACAACTCTAAGACGATTAATCAAAATGACCAAATGCCCAATGCGTACGCATCATATATTTACCCATTCATGCCTTTGTGGGTTGATCTTGTCCGGCCTAAGGTAGAACACTGTTCCGTCTGAAGTATTGCATGCCATCGAGCTAAGCATGCGACAACCCCAATGTCGGCAATCTTTACTCTGTTAGCAGCATCAACCAGAGTGTTGCCTGGTTTAATATCTCGATGAACAATTTTTTGGTTGTGTAAACAGGCAATATAGCAGATAGTATCTGTTTAGCCAAACAGGTAATCTGTCCTTCGTTACTGATGTGTCGGCCTTCAAGAGATCCTGAGCCCATAAATTCAAGCAGAATCCTAATCTTCCCATTAGACTGATATTTTTGAGTGTTTCACAGTCTGCAATATGGATATCTCTCTCTTTATCTTCTTCTTCTTGTCTTCCTCGAACGCGCCCAAAATTTCCTTCGATGCAAACAATTGGCGAGTGACTTGGTGCCTCATGTTCCATACAATGCCGCCAAAACCTCTACCGAGGCACCTTCCTGGTGCAGCTTTGCCAGCAGGGGTATTTGAGCCGCCACTGTGGTTGGGGTTAGCAGCAGTGGGACAAGGATGCAGGAAGTCTTCGCCTTATCAATGTCAATGTGGAGCTAGGGAAGGCAGCACAGCCGTCCTGACGTGTTCGCCTTTGCGACCTTACCCCTTTGATGATCAGAGGCGATAGGATTTGTCGGTGGAGTTTCTATGGTGACCTGAAGGCCGCGGTCCTCGCCCCCGAGGCCCGGAGCCTCCAGGCCCCAACCCCATACGTGGTCGCCGGCGTCGGCACCCATGCCGGCTCCACCATGGTCTTGTACTTTTTAGCCGTTTCTCTAAGTGATCAACTTGCTGAAGCAGCTTCCGGATCTCCTTTCCTTGTTTTCGATTCCTCAACCAAAACAAGAACATAGTGCTGAGGTAGAAAACCTGAAACAAGACATAGATGAGACATCTTCAGAAAAATTTAGTTGTGGAATGATAGCCGGATGAGGTGGTGGCGCCATCCTTGTCTATCGATCTATCCAATCGGAATCCGGTGGTGGCTGCTTAGGTGATAAGCGGACGGACGGCGTTTGCCCTTCTATTCTAGGACCAGCCATGGCTACGACGCGTGCATGCACATATTTGTGTTTCATTTGTTCGCCGGCCATGCCGTTCTGCCATTTCAATTTGTAATAGCAGAACGGCATGGCCGGCGAACAATTACAGGACGCTCTCTCAACAAGATAATTACTTGCTCCGTCTCAAAATAAATGTCTTAAGCTTAGTATAAATTTGTATTAGAGCTAGTACTCTCTCTGTTTCTTTTTAGTCTGCATGTAAAATTTGATCAAAGTCAAACTTTGTAAAGTTTGACTAAGTTTATAAGAAAAAATATTAACAACTACAGTATGAAATCAATATTGTTAGATGCATCATGGAATGAATTTTCATGCCACGGAAACAAAGCTGCACCGCACGGCCGATCGATCATTCAGATAACAGACGGTTAAGGTGGCCTTGAATGATCATCGAATCATCGATCTCATAGAGATATCAATACTAGTCCATGCTGTATCGAATGCCGAGAATGGGATTCGAGGTTTGATGCGATCCATGCGGCCGTGGCTAGTGTTCGTGTTCCCGGCCTAGTAGACAGTCCCCATCCCCAGCGACATCCAGAGTCAAATCCCGACGTTGCCATTAGCCAACATAATAATTTCGCACGTCGACGACGACACATATTTGTATTTTCTGCACGGTTATCAGCTCCCGACGAACCAGAAGAAGGGTCAAAGCCCGCGCTGATGGATCCATCGATAACTACGCATCGCCAATGACAAGTTGCCAAAATCGAGCCACGCGGTTAAAAGAAACGTGCTCGCACAGAAGAAACTCCAACTGAAAGCTGCGTACTAAAAGCATATCCAGGCCATGACGCCAGGTACACCGCACCGGAATCACCGGAAATGCGCAGGGGCACGTGATTTATGCAAAAGTTCAATCCCGCACGAAAGCACAATAAAAGAAAATCTCTTAAAAATTAGTTTCAACGATTCAACATAGTACGATTTTTGCATCTAAAACTGCCTACTTTCAATCAGTTTCAGTGATATAACATTTTTTAAAAATCATTAAAATATATTATATTTGATAGCGTTGGTCATGAGAAACACTAATATGGAAATAAAACTTAAATTAAAATTTTCATTTAAAATTATATAAAAAAACTTAAAATCAAGAGTCAAAATAAAAAACATACGCCAGGGACATGCGTGCCCGCGAGTTTACATGCCCCAAATCCTGGTGGTTAGGTGGACAGTGGTATCCCCAACCCACCAGAGTTCAAACCCTAGTGCTCGCATTATTCCTGGATTTATTTCAGGATTTTCGGCGATGCGCTTTCAGTGAAATGAGACATTCCCGTCGACGACGAGGCGCCTACGGTGGCTTCGTAAATCTCAAGATGATATGTCGGCTCAATCTCTCAGAGGTGCTCATAGGGATAGTGTGTGCGTTCATAGGGGTGAGTGTATGCGCGTGTATATAAGCGCTTGTGTCTGTACTGATGCTAAAAAGAAAATCCTGGTCCCCGGAATCGCGCATGACTAGCAACAGCTCCTTGATCGAGTTGCACTTGACATGGAGATTTTTTTCCAGCTGCCGGTCGACACGGTAGACTCCGCCCGTTTTCTCAACGTCTTCTTCCTGGCGTGCGGCAGGAGCCAAGCTGTATCTGCAGCGTCGCAGCCTCCACTGGACTGGAGTGGAAGTCGCAGTCAGACGAACCAGTGAGCCCGTGCCCTGTGACACTGATGGCATGGGCTCAGTCAAAACGCTAGGGGATGAGATAGCCTGGCAACAAGTTGAAGGAACGAGGCGCGCGCACCGCACCATCATTGGCGAGTTTTATCGCTTGTGCAATCAATCGTTCGTGGCTGAGGTTTTAGGTTCGGGGAAGACACTGTCACCTCACCTCATGTCATGAACTTTTGGTAGGTGACTGGGTGTTTGCTTTGCTCTCAGTCTAGATCCCAGTCTAATACAGTGTCGAGATGCATACGCATGTAGGAGTAGCGCTTTCCAGAATAGATTAACGCTAATGCTGCACGACAGAAAGGGGTGGGCAAGTTATCCAAGTGTTCTTGCAGCTTTGTGGCCTCAATGTCAACTCGGTGGCGAATTAATGGATCTTCAGATTTAGCCCGGCGCTTGCTTTTTCTTTTTCAAAATGTAGGCAAAGATTTGCCTCGTCTATTAAACGAGAGGAGAAACGACTTTAAGAGTGTTACAAGAGCCTCCCGACACGGCATGACAATTACTCATTTAATACATTTTTTTTCTAATTTCTTAGCACATGCAGTCACCCAAAGTTTAGCCTCGTCGGTAACCATTTTGAGATGGTTTGCTAGTGGCGCCACTTTTAGCATGCTTACTGATTTCATTTTACTTTCAAGAGTGGTTTGGTTTATATCATATAATAGAAAAATCATAGAGAGTAAGATAGCAAGTATCTCAACCTCTATAGGAAAATAGATGTCATTTGATGCATAGGATAGATTTTTCCACTAAGTCTAGTCTAATGTTTTACCTTTGAAATAAAAAGAATTGGTCCCTGTCCTATATAGGAAGATGAATCAATTCGTACAAACCAAAGGCTCTAAAAAACAATTTTCTACTCTCTCCGTTCCTAACTACAAGTTTCTTTTAGACATTTTAATTTGAACTACATACGGATGTATATAGACGTACTTTAAAGTGTAGCTTTACTTATTCTGTTCTGTATGTAGTCCATCTTAAAATTTCTAAAAAGAATTATATTTAGAAACGAAGAAAGTATAAAATTTCTACTTTTAAACTTCCACCAAAATTCCTGTAAACCAAAGGAAACCTCTTTGTTCTATCAAAAGTGTTACAACATGACACAAAGGATATAAGAAACATATTGTAAAATAACAATCAAATCCTTCCATTTTGCTTGCAGGAACTGAATGATACATAAAGAAAGCAATAAAGTCATAGTACACATGACAACCCCATTGGAGACTCTTCAGCCACATCTCCGACCACATCCATGCCATCATTGAACAAAGGGGAAAGAGGGTCTCCTATGGAGGGCCTGAATAATGGGACATAGAATACGAAACAAAAACAAAAAAAACCTTCGCTCATGTGAAGCGCTCTTTGCGTGCGTAACGTGAGACCTAACTCCGCTGCTGGTGCTCGGCTCGTCCTCAGCCCCCTCCCCTCTCCTCGTCGCCGCTCGAGGGCTTTCGTTCCACGAAGCCTGTGCGACACTGGCAACGGGGTGTCATCCTGTGTGGATTGGAGGAGGCAATGGTAGTTCGCATTGCACTCCGCCGTTCCCAGAAGAACAACACCCGGCCGATGGACGGATCCGTCCGCCGCGACTCCATAGCGTCGGCTCAACGGGAGCTCGGGTCCTCTGGGGCTGGATCCTCGCGGTTCAGGAAGCCGAAACCCCTCTTCTTTTCCATCACCAGTCGGGCAGACTATGAGTCCCACCAGGAACGGGCGGCCTGCAGTGGGAAGGAGAGGATAAGGGCCGCCGAGGCCTGTATCGCTGCAGAAATGGCGGCGGCGGAGGCGGCGCAGAGGAGGAAGCCATTCGCGCCCACATTGTGAAAAAACGGCAGCATAGGAACACATGCGCCCTCGCATGAGGGCGCAGAATCGGGCGGTCCGTTCCATGGTCGGACTGCCACCGAAGAAGGAGAAGGCGGGCAGTGACGGCAAGGATAGCTCCGGCGACGGGTAGACCCGGCTCGATCCGTACTGCGTCTTTAGCCGATACTTTCGCGAGAAAGACGGCGAGGGTGCCAGGAAGGGCAAAGGGGCAGCCGTGGATGAACTCTATCATACCCAAACATGCCAAATTTTGATAGTCCGATAGCATGTATAGTTAGTAGGCGGAGATAAGGTTACCGATGAGAAGCAATGTCGTGGGGATCCTGCGGTGAGGGTGTGGCTCATGTCGGGTCACGCTCGGTTAAGCGTATGCATACGCGAGGTTGGACGCTAGCCGCCGATGGAAAGCCAGCCAAAGTGGAGTGGACGGACGTGCCCACGGTGGCGCCACTACCCCTCCCCGGCAGGGTGTGTGTTTGGACGGGCGGTGCGGCCAATCTATTCTAGGACCGGCCGGGACGGCGACGCGTACCTTGCACGTTGGCGTTTCTCATGCCTTGTGCGGCCGGCCGTGCCGGCTCCCCTTGGGCTTTTTCACACCGGAGAAATACGAGCGTGGGACTGGGGAACAGTGTCGCCAGGCATCAAACATATGGAGGTACGTACGCAGCAGCTAGAAAATGAACGCGATGAGATCCCGGTCGGTTGTTGCGTAGATCGTCGATCGGAGCTGGACATCAATCAGCACTGCACGCCGCCGTGGAGGAGGGGCCACTGGCGGTGATGTTGCGACAGGACTACAGGAACCTATAGGACAGTGTGGACGATGCGCCGGTTGTCCATCGGACACGTACTACGTGGGACGGGATGGCCGCGAGATGGCAGCTCGTGCACGCCATGGGTGTGTGTCAAGCGCGCCTCTCCGTGGCATATGGACGTGCGCTGTGATTTTCATGCGCCTTCCTTGCAACTGATTTTGTTCAGGTGTCCGCCGTCGCTTTGCAGCAGACGCCCTCCGGGTTACAACGAAAGTTTACCTGATATTGGCTACTTTCCCTTGTAGCATCTATAGTGAGGTGTCCCAAACCGACATTAAATGTCCGGACAGACGCCTCAGTCAATGAAGTTAATTGCACGGAAGTACCACACTTGGGGTAGTTGTAACGGATCAGTATCACTATTCAGATTTTTTTGTAAGTCAGTACCATGTTTGAGGCAAGTCGTTGCAATACGGGCTAAGCCGCGTATAACTCTGTATTGACGCTGTATCTGACAGCCCGGCCCCACCAGTCAGTTGACCAGCCGCCGAACCGGTGCGCCTGGCTAGGAAAAAACCCGGCTCAGTCGGTCTTGGCTCGGTATACCTGGTCGAACCGAACTCCCTCGAACCCAACCCACTCACTCTCCACGAACCCTAGCCCTCGCCCCGCTCGAGCTCTCGCCCGCCGATTCGCCGCCGACCGCCGCGCATTCCCCTGCCGCCACCGCGCCATGGTTCACAAGAATGAGAGCAGCGACTCCTGCTCCAGCCTGCAGTACATGAACTCCTCCGACGACGATAGCATGCTGTACCGGGTGAGTGGTGTATCTAGGGTTAGGGTTCCTGCTTTGGGGATTTGATGTTTGATTTGGGGGGTTTTGGTTCATTTTGCTCCTGCAGATCCCTGCCAGCATTGAAGACCAAGACTACATGGGCATTGAGACTGGAACCATTGTTCCCTGCCAGCACCATGGGCTGCCATGTGAGAGGCGTGTATCCTTTGAGGGATTTGAGACGGGCAGGAGGTTCTTAGCCTGTCCTCTGAAAGTAAGATTCTGCGCTTTCTATGTTCTCTGTATTAAAATGAGTTGGTAGTAGCCCCACAGTATTTTTAATTGGTAGTAGTTTGGTCCAAGTTAGATTATGTTATTGTGATTGCCATTCTTTATCCAATTACTAGTACTGATGCACTGATGCTGGTCATTGGAGTAGGCATGTGTTAATTTAATATGTGGCCAAGAGCTTAGTTTCCAGTGGACAACATTCTTTAAGCCTTATACCTGATAGTTTAGTGCTTTATGAGTGCTTTATAGTTCTTGTACTTTTTGTTATGATTAAATAATGTGGCTATATGATTTGGTTGCAGTGCACATGCTGTGTTGTTCTTCAGTTAGTTAGTTTTGTTGTTCTTTAGTTCTTTACTTAAGATCATATTCTTTAATTGTAATATTTAGTGTAGCTGTGATGTTCTTGTTGGGGAACGTTGCAGAAAACAAAAAAATTTCTACGGTTTCACCAAGATCCATCTATGAGTTCATCTAGCAACGAGTGATCGGATTGCATCTACATACCTTTGTAGATCATGTGCGGAAGCGTTCAAAGAACGGGGATGAGGAAGTCGTACTCGACGTGATCCAAATCACCGGAGATCCTAGCGCCGAACGGACGGCACCTCCGCGTTCAACACACGTACGGTCAGCGTGACGTCTCCTCCTTCTTGATCCAGCAAGGGGGGGAGAGGTCGATGAAGATCCAACAGCACGACGGCGTGGTGGAGGATGCAGCAGTCACCGCAGCAGGGCTTTGCCGTTCTCTACGGAAGAGGAGGAGGTGTTGGAAGGGAGAGGGAGGCGCCAGGGGCATGGGTGCGGCTGCCCTCCCTCCCCCCCTCTATATATAGGGTCCCCAGGGGGGACGCCGGCCCTAGAGATCCAATCTCCCAAGGGGGCGGCGGCCAAGGGGGGTGGAGTGCCCCCCAAGGCAAGTGGGGCGCCCCCCACCCTAGGGTTCCCAACCCTAGGCGCAGGGGGAAGGCCCAAGGGGGGCGCACCAGCCCACTAGGGGCTGGTTCCCTTCCCACTTCAGCCCATGGGGCCCTCCGGGATAGGTGGCCCCACCCGGTGGACCCCCGGGACCCTTCCGGTGGTCCCGGTATAATACCGGTGACCCCGAAAGTTGTCCCGATGGCCGAAATAGCACTCTTTACCTCCGGACCATTCCGGAACTCCTCGTGACGTCCGGGATCTCATCCGGGACTCCTAACAACTTTCGAATTACTGCATATACATATCTCTACAACCCTAGCATCACCGTACCTTAAGTGTGTAGACCCTACGGGTTCGGGAGACATGTAGACATGACCGAGACGGCTCTCCGGTCAATAACCAACAGCGGGATCTGGATACCCATGTTGGCTCCCACATGCTCATCGATGATCTCATCGGATGAACCATGATGTCGAGGATTCACGCAACCCCGTATACAATTCCCTTTGTCAATCGGTACGTTACTTGCCCGAGATTCGATCATCGGTATCCCAATACCTCGTTCAATCTCGTTACCGGCAAGTCACTTTACTCATACCGTAATGCATGATCCCGTGACCAGACACTTGGTCACTTTGAGCTCATTATGATGATGCATTACCGAGTGGGCCCAGAGATACCTCTCCGTCATACAGAGTGACAAATCCCAGTCTTGATCCGTGTCAACCCAACAGACACTTTCGGAGATACCCGTAGTATACCTTTATAGTCACCCAGTTACGTTGTGACGTTTGGTACACCCAAAGCACTCCTACGGTATCCGGGAGTTACACGATCTCATGGTCTAAGGAAAAGATAATTGACATTGGAAAAACTCTAGCAAACGAACTATACGATCTTGTGCTATGTTTAGGATTGGGTCTTGTCCATCACATCATTCTCCTAATGATGTGATCTCGTCATCAATGACATCATATGTCCATAGTCAGGAAACCATGACTATCTGTTGATCAACGAGCTAGTCAACTAGAGGCTTACTAGGGACATGTTGGTGTCTATGTATTCACACATGTATTACGATTTCCGGATAACACAATTATAGCATGAATAAAAGACAATTATCATGAACAAGGAAATATAATAATAATTCTTTTATTATTGCCTCTAGGGCATATTTCCAACAGTCTCCCACTTGCACTAGAGTCAATAATCTAGTTACATTGTGATGAATTGAACACCCATGGAATTCTGGTGTTGATCATGTTTTTCTCTAGGGAGAGGTTTAGTCAACGGATCTGCTACATTCAGGTCCGTATGCACTTTACAAATATCTATGTCTCCATCTTGAACATTTTCACGAATGGAGTTGAAGCGACGCTTGATGTGCCTGGTCTTCTTGTGAAACCTGGGCTCCTTGGCAAGTGCAATAGCTCCAGTGTTGTCACAGAAGAGTTTGATCGGCCCCGATGCATTGGGTATGACTCCTAGGTCGGTGATGAACTCCTTCATCCAAATTGCTTCATGTGCTGCCTCCGAGGCTGACATGTACTCCGCTTCACATGTAGATCCCGCCACGACGCTCTGCTTGCAACTGCACCAGCTTACTGCCCCACCATTCAAAATATACACGTATCCGGTTTGTGACTTAGAGTCATCCAGATCTGTGTCGAAGCTAGCATCGACGTAACCCTTTACGACGAGCTCTTCGTCACCTCCATAAACGAGAAACATTTCCTTAGTCCTTTTCAGGTACTTCAGGATATTCTTGACCGCTGTCCAGTGTTCCTTGTCGGGATTACTTTGGTACCTACCTACCAAACTTACGGCAAGGTTTTCATCAGGTCTGGTACACAGCATGGCATACATAATAGAACCTATGGCTAAGGCATAGGGGATGACGCTCATCTCTTCTATATCTTCTGCCGTGGTCGGACATTGAGTTGAGCTCAATTTCACACCTTGCAACACAGGCAAGAACCCCTTCTTAGACTGATCCATATTGAACTTCTTCAATATCTTATCAAGGTATGTGCTTTGTGAAAGACCTATGAGGCGTCTTGATCTATCTCTGTAGATCTTGATGCCTAATATATAAGCAGCTTCTCCAAGGTCCTTCATTGAAAAACTCTTATTCAAGTAGGCCTTAATGCTGTCCAAAAGCTCTATATCATTTCCCATCAAAAGTATGTCATCTACATATAATATGAGAAATGCTACAGAGCTCCCACTCACTTTCTTGTAAAACGCAGGCTTCTCCATAAGTCTGCATAAACCCAAACGCTTTGATCATCTCATCAAAGCGAATGTTCCAACTCCGAGATGCTTGCACCAGCCCATAAATCGAGCGTTGGAGCTTGCACACGTTGTCAGCATTCTTAGGATCGACAAAACCTTCCGGCTGCATCATATACAATTCTTCCTTAAGGAAACCATTAAGGAATGCCGTTTTGACGTCCATTTGCCATATCTCATAATCATAGAATGCGGCAATTGCTAACATGATTCGGACGGACTTCAGCTTCGCTACCGGCGAGAAAGTCTCATCGTAGTCAACCCCTTGAACTTGTCGATAACCCTTAGCGACAAGCCGAGCTTTATAGATGGTCACATTACCATCCGCTTCTGTCTTCTTCTTAAAGATCCATTTATTTTCTATGGCTCGCCGCTCAACGGGCAAGTCAGTTAAAGTCCATACTTCGTTTTCATACATGGATCCTATCTCGGATTTCATGGCTTACAGCCATTTGTCAGAATCCGGGCCCGCCATCGCTTCTTCATAGTTCGAAGGTTCACCGTTGTCTAACAACATGATTTCCAAGACAGGGTTGCCGTACCACTCTGGTGCGGAACGTGTCCTTGTGGACCTACGAAGTTCAGCAGCAACTTGATCTGAAGTTTCATGATCATCATCATTAACTTCCTCTCTAGTTGGTGCAGGCACCTCAGGAACATTTTCTTGAGTTTCGCCATTTTCCGGTTCAAGAAGTAATACTTCATCAAGTTCTACCTTCCTCCCACTTACTTCTTTCGAGAGAAACTCCTTCTCTAGAAAGGATCCATTCTTGGCAACAAAGATCTTGCCTTCGGATCTGAGGTAGAAGGTATACCCAATAGTTTCTTTAGGGTATCCTATGAAGACGCATTTTTCCGACTTGGGTTCGAGCTTTTCAGGTTGAAGTTTCTTGACATAAGCATCGCATCCCCAAACTTTTAGAAACGACAGCTTAGGTTTTTTCCCAAACCATAACTCATACGGTGTCGTCTCAATGGATTTTGACGGAGCCCTATTTAAAGTGAATGCGGCAGTCTCTAAAGCATAGCCCCAAAAAGATAGTGGTAAATCGGTAAGAGACATCATAGATCGCACCATATCTAACAGAGTGCGATTATGACGTTCGGACACACCATTACGCTGAGGTGTTCCAGGCGGCGTGAGTTGTGAAACTATTCCACATTTTCTTAAGTGTGTGCCAAATTCGTGACTCAAGTATTCGCCTCCATGATCTGATCGCAGGAACTTGATTTTCTTGTCACATTGATTCTCAACCTCACTCTGAAATTCCTTGAACTTTTCGAAGGTCTTAGACTTGTGTTTCATTAAATAGATATACCCATATCTACTCAAGTCATCAGTGAGGGTGAGAACATAACGATAGCCATCGCGAGCCTCGACACTCATTGGACCGCACACATCAGTATGTATGATTTCCAATAAGTTGGTTGCTCGCTCCATTGTTCCTGAGAACGGAGTCTTGGTCATTTTACCCATGAGGCATGGTTCGCACGTGTCAAATGATTCGTAATCAAGAGACTCTAAAAGTCCATCTGCATGGAGCTTCTTCATGCGTTTGACACCTATGTGACCAAGGCGGCAGTGCCATAAGTATGTGGGACTATCATTATCAACCTTACATCTTTTGGTACTCACACTATGAATATGTGTAGCATTACGCTCGAGATTCATTAAGAATAAACCATTCACCATCGGAGCATGACCATAAAACATATCTCTCATATAAATAGAACAACCATTATTCTCGGATTTAAATGAGTAGCCATCTCGTATTAAACGAGATCCTGATACAATGTTCATGCTCAAACTTGGCACTAAATAACAATTATTGAGGTTCAAAACTAATCCCGTAGGTAAATGTAGAGGTAGCGTGCCGACGGCGATCACATCGACCTTGGAACCATTCCCGACGCGCATCGTCACCTCGTCCTTCGCCAGTCTCCGCTTATTCCGCAGCTCCTACTTTGAGTTACAAATGTGAGCAACTACACCGGTATCAAATACCCAGGAGCTACTACGAGTACTGGTAAGGTACACATCAATTACATGTATATCACATATACCTTTCGTTTTGCCGGCCTTCTTGTCCGCTAAGTATTTGGGGCAGTTCCGCTTCCAGTGACCACTCTCCTTGCAATAAAAGCACTCAGTCTCGGGCTTGGGTCCATTCTTTGGCTTCTTTCCGGCAGCTTGCTTGCCGGGCGCGGCAACTCCCTTGCCGTCCTTCTTGAAGTTTTTCTTACCCTTGCCCTTTTTGAACTTAGTGGTTTTATTCACCATCAACACTTGATATTCCTTTTTGACTTCTACCTCTGCTGATTTCAGCATTGCAAATACTTCAGGAATGGTCTTTTCCATCCCCTGCATATTGAAGTTCATCACAAAGCTCTTATAGCTCGGTGGAAGCGATTGAAGGATTCTGTCAATGACCGCGTCATCCGGGAGATTAACTCCCAGCTGAGTCAAGCGGTTATGTAACCCAGACATAGTGAGTATGTGCTCACTGACATAACTGTTTTCCTCCATCTTACAGCTGAAGAACTTGTCGGAGACTTCATATCTCTCGACCCGGGCATGAGCTTGAAAAACCATTTTCAGCTCTTCGAACATCTCATATGCTCCATGTCTCTCAAAACGCTTTTGGAGCCCCGGCTCTAAGCTGTAAAGCATGCCGCACTGAACGAGGGAGTAATCATCGGTACGTGTCTGCCAAGCGTTCATAACGTCTTGTTCTGCAGGGAGAACAGGTGCTTCACCTAGCGGTGCTTGTAGGACATAATCTTTCTTGGCAGCTATGAGGATGATCCTCAGGTTCCGGACCCAGTCCGTGTAGTTGCTGCCATCGTCTTTCAGCTTGGTTTTCTCTAGGAACGCGTTGAAGTTGAGGACAATGTTGGCCATTTGATCTACAATACATGTTGTAAAGATTTTAGACTAAGTTCATGATAATTAAGTTCATCTAAATCAAATTATTCAATGAACTCCCACTCAGATAGACATCCCTCCAGTCATCTAAGTATAACATGATCCGAGTTAACTAGGCCGTGTCCGATCATCACGTGAGACAGACTAGTCAACATCGGTGAACATTTTCATGTTGATCGTATCTTCTATACGACTCATGCTCGACCTTTCAGTCTTCTGTGTTCCGAGGCCATGTCTGTACATGCTAGGCTCGTCAAGTCAACCTAAGTGTTTGCATGTGTAAATCTGTCTTACACCCGTTGTATGTGAACATTGGAATCTATCACACCCGATCGTCACGTGGTGCTTGGAAGCAATGAACTGTCGCAACGGTGCACAGTTAGGGGGAACACTTTCTTGAAATTATTATGAGGGGTCATCTTATTTACTACCGTCGTTCTAAGTAAACAAGATGCAAAAACATGATAAACATCACATGCAATCAAAATAATAATAGTGACATGATATGGCCAATATCACATAGCTCCTTTGATCTCCATCTTGGGGCTCCATGATCATCCTGTCACCGGCTTGACACCATGATCTCCATCATCATGTCTCCATGAAGTTGCTCGCCAACTATTACTTCTACTACTATGGCTAACACGTTTAGCAATAAAGTAAAGTAATTTACATGGCGTTTCTCAATGACACGCAGGTCATATAAAAAAATAAAGACAACTCCTATGGCTCCTGCCGGTTGTCATACTCATCGACATGCAAGTCATGATTCCTATTACAATAGCATGAACATATCATACATCACATATATATCATTCATCATTCATCACAACTTTGGCCATATCACATCACAAAACACTTGCTGCAAAAACAAGTTAGACGTCCTCTAATTGTTGTTGCAAGTTTTACGTGGCTGCAAGAGGGTTCTAGCAAGAACATTTTCTTACCTACGTTAAAGACACAACGTGATTTGTCAACTTCTATTTACCCTTCATAAGGACCCTTTTCATCGAATCCGCTCCAACTAAAGTGGGAGAGACAGACACCCGCCAGCCATCTTATGCAACTAGTGCATGTTAGTCGGTGGAACCGGTCTCACGTAAGCGTACGTGTAAGGTTGGTCCGGGCCGCTTCATCCCAAAATACCGTTGAAGCAAAATAAGACTAGTAGCGGCAAGAAAGTTGACAACATCTACGCCCACAACAAATTGTGTTCTACTCGTGCAAGAAGAACTACGCATAGACCTAGCTCATGATGCCACTGTTGGGGAACGTTGCAGAAAACAAAAAATTTCCTACGGTTTCACCAAGATCCATCTATGAGTTCATCTAGCAACGAGTGATCGGATTGCATCTACATACCTTTGTAGATCACGTGCGGAAGCGTTCAAAGAACGGGGATGAGGAAGTCGTACTCGACGTGATCCAAATCACCGGAGATCCTAGCGCCGAACGGACGGCACCTCCGCGTTCAACACACGTACGGTCAGCGTGACGTCTCCTCCTTCTTGATCCAGCAAGGGGGGGAGAGGTTGATGAAGATCCAGCAGCACGACGGCGTGGTGCTGGATGCAGCAGTCACCGCAGTAGGGCTTCGCCGTTCTCTATGGAAGAGGAGGAGGTGTTGGAAGGGAGAGGAGGCGCCAGGGGCATGGGTGCGGCTGCCCTCCCTCCCCCCCCTCTATATATAGGGTCCCCAGGGGGGGCGCCGGCCCTGGAGATCCAATCTCCCAAGGGGGCGGCCGCCAAGGGGGGTGGAGTACCCCCCAAGGCAAGTGGGGCGCCCCCCACCCTAGGGTTCCCAACCCTACGCGCAGGGGGAAGGCCCAAGGGGGGCGCACCAGCCCACTAGGGGCTGGTTCCCTTCCCACTTCAGCCCATGGGGCCCTCCGGGATAGGTGGCCCCACCCGGTGGACCCCCGGGACCCTTCCGGTGGTCCCGGTATAATACCGGTGACCCCGAAACTTGTCCCGATGGCCGAAATAGCACTTCCTATATATAATTCTTTACCTACGGACCATTCCGGAACTCCTCGTGACGTCCGGGATCTCATCCGGGACTCCGAGAAACTTTCGGATTACTGCATATACATATCTCTACAACCCTAGTGTCACCGAACCTTAAGTGTGTAGACCCTACGGGTTCGGGAGACATGTAGACATGACCGAGATGGCTCTCCGGTCAATAACCAACAGCGGGATATCGATACCCATGTTGGCTCCCACATGCTCCTCGATGATGTCATCGGATGAACCACGATGTCGAGGATTCACGCAACCCCGTATACAATTCCCTTTGTCAATCGGTACGTTACTTGCCCGAGATTCGATCGTCGGTATCCCAATACCTCATTCAATCTTGTTACCGGCAAGTCACTTTACTCGTACCGTAATGCATGATCCCGTGACCAGACACTTGGTCACTTTGAGCTCATTATGATGATGCATTACCGAGTGGGCCCAGAGATACCTCTCCATCATACGGAGTGACAAATCCCAGTCTTGATCCGTGTCAACCCAACAGACACTTTCGGAGATACCCGTAGTATACCTTTATAGTCACCCAATTACGTTGTGACGTTTGGTACAACCAAAGCACTCCTACGGTATCCGGGAGTTACACGATCTCATGGTCTAAGGAAAAGATACTTGACATTGGAAAAACTCTAGCAAACGAACTATACGATCTTGTGCTATGTTTAGGATTGGGTCTTGTCCATCACATCATTCTCCTAATGATGTGATCTCCTCATCAATGACATCATATGTCCATAGTCAGGAAACCATGACTATCTGTTGATCAACGAGCTAGTCAACTAGAGGCTTACTAGGGACATGTTGGTGTCTATGTATTCACACATGTATTACGATTTCTGGATAACACAATTATAGCATGAATAAAAGACAATTATCATGAACAAGGAAATATAATAATAATTCTTTTATTATTGCCTCTAGGGCATATTTCCAACAGTTCTTTACAATCATATCCTTTAACAAATATAGGTGATGAATATATTGCAGGAAGGTCAGAACTGTGGTTCTGTTGAATGGGTTGACCCAGAGTGGCCTCCTACACTGCGGAATGCATTGTTGAAGCTATGAGAAATGTATCAATACATTAGGAGTGATAGGAGGAAGGATAACCTGGAGAGTTCACTCACTATTCACCATTTGATAAAAGAAGAAAAAATAAACTGAAGGCCAACTATGACAAATTAGTTGAAGATGTTCATCAACTTTTGAATGCCAAGAGGATAGGGTGCTGGATTTCAGATATTTGCAGTCTAAGATGGAGACTGCAAAGGAGAGGAAAGCTGAGCTGACCAACTCAGTTGTCTTAGATATGAAGACTGAGATGGAGAAGAAAGATGCAGAGATATTCAAGCTGCAAGGGAAGTATGCAGTCCTGATGAACCTGACAAAAGCCCAAGGCACTGTCATCAGGAACATGAAGTTCAACCATTTGAAAGAGAAGGAAGTGCATAGTGCAGCCATGAGGAACTTGCAGTTCCAGGTTGAAGAACTAACTAAGTCTGTGGAGAAGCTCAAGCAAGAGAATCTGAAGCTGAAGCAGGTTGATGAAGTCACTAAGTCTCGGGAAGAGCTCACCCAAGACAATCTGAAGCTCATCCAAGAGAATCTCTAGTTGAAGGGTCACATGGGTGATCTGAAAAAGGGACATGACAAGCTCACTAAAGATAGGGCTCAGCTCAAGCTTCAGATTGCTGATATGTTGAAGGCAGAGGAGAAGAACAAGCAGAAGATGAAGGGAATCCAGGCCATCTTGGATGAATGAACACAATGAAGAGGCTGCTTAGCTGACCTTTTGTGAAGTAGTATTAATGGATCTGTTCTGTATGTGTGTATGGTTCTGTAAGAATCTATTAAGTATGTTGAACTCCAGTATGTTGAACTCCGGTTTGAATTACGGGTCTGTTAGAAGTTATGAACCATGTTGAACTCCAGTATGTTGCCGTAAGAATCTATTATGGTTATGTTCTGTGTGGATCTATTAGTTGGAATTATCTTGCTTTCATAGATGCTTCATAGAATGGTGAAGCTATGTTGGGTTCCGTCAACGTCGACGACCCCTAAAGACTAAAACTTTGGCTATGTTGGGTTCCGTCGATGTCGACCACCCCTAAAGACTAAAACTTTGGCTATGTTGGGTTCCGTCCATGTCGACAACCCCTAAAGACTAAAACTTTGTCTATGTTGGGTTCCGTCGATGTCGAAAACCCCTAAAGACTAA